>NC_141301.1:445000-457500 GCF_037954325.1 Fistularia commersonii
TGAGTCTCCCCCGCCGACCCCTCGCCACTTACCTGCAGCTCGGAGATGGTGACCTTGTGGTAGATCTTCTCCTCGTCCCTGCGCTGGTCCTGGGGGACAGTGATGTTGGCCAGCGCCGTCTCGAACTCCAGGATCTGCAGCATCTGCTGCTGCGTGGAGGTGCGGGACCCCCCCAGCAGGGAGCCCAGCTCCACCATGTAGTCCAGGTAGGCCAGCAGCACCTGAAGCTCAGAAGGCAGCGGGTCAGCGATCATGACCTCCGTGGCGGCGGCGGCGCGGCGGTGGCGCGGCGGCGGCGGCGGCGGCTCACCTTGTCGTTGGCCGTCTTGTTGAGGTAATAGTCCCGCGAGGGCAGGAAAAGCCCCGATTGGTCCACCTGCACAGAAGCGCCGTGAGCAAGCTAGCTTGTTCTACGGCGGTAGCGCCGAGCCTGTCGGGGCCGGCGTGCGTCACCTGGATGACGTTGCTGTTGGAGTTCTTGGGGTCGGCGCTGACCCCCACGCTGAAGAAGGGCTGGGCGCGGTACGGACCCGACACCACCTTCAGGACCTCCATGAAGTTGTCTTTGTCCCAGGGGCCCGTCATGTTCCAGCCGCCGATCTGCACCGGGAATCCGCACGGTGAGCTTCGCGGCCGACGGGTTGCCGCGGCGACGGGGCGCGAGCGGTTACCTTGGCGATGAGGTCGACGAGCGGCTGCGCCCCCAGCTCGTCGATCCTCTGGGTGTTGAGACAGGACAGGTAGTAGGACTGCGTCTTCTTCTCCGCCTCGCTGCTGCCGTTGAACGTGCCGTTCTCTGAGACACGGGAAGCCACAGGTCGGACGGACGGACGGGCACCGGGAGCCTCGGACGGTCCCGAGCCCCGCCCCCGGCCCCGCCCCCGGCCCCGCCCCCGGCCCCGCCCCCGCCCCCGGCCTCACCCAGCAGGTGCTTGAGCAGCGCCTGGTTCTGCTCCCAGATGCTGTTGAAGGTGGACCAGCGCGAGCGTCCGTCGGGCAGCGGGTTCTTGCGCATCCAGCCCCCGCAGGCAAAGCGGTAGAAGTCGTGGCAGGGATCCACGCCGCGGTCCATGGCCTCCACGATCTGGCTCGCCAGGGTCACGCACGCCTCCGACAGGCACAGGCCGCGACCGCCATCTGCACGGGAAGGACACGGTCTGGAGCCGGGCGGCGGCAGAGCGACGGCGAGGTCCGGCCGGAGGCGGGGCGGTACCTGGACTCAGTCCCAGACCCAGGACCAGCAGGCAGGCCAGGAGAGCCAGCAGGGAGACCAGCAGCAGCACCGACAGCAGAACCTCCAGGTGGGTCCTTCGGCCCAAGATGTCCACGCCCCCTTTCCTGAAGCCCACCTGAGACAGAGGCACCAACGGAGTCCGTGACCCGGTTCTAGTCCCCTCGGACCTCCGGGCCGCCGTGTAGCTCGGTGCGTTCACTGACCTCCACTCTGTCAGGAGACGAGGCCGCCTCCCCCGGAGAGTCCGACACCTCCTCCTCGTCCAACGTCGCTCGTTTGTAGCTGGACATCTACAAGACAAGGGGACGATCTGTCAGACCACCGGGCCGGATCCCGGACCCGGATCGCCGCCAGGAACGGAACGGGAACCTGGATCAGGATCAGAGCCATGGCTGGCGTCTACATCGAGACCATCCAGTCGGGGAGGTCAGAGCTTGGACGGAAGTGAGACCGGGTCCGGAAGAGGAGGACGAGGACCGGGACCAGAACCGGGACCGGAGCGCAGTACCGCCCGCGGGTTTGTCGCTTCATGGAGTTTCCCAAATAAAGTTTCACCGGAGCGCCATCTGTGGAAGCTTCTGGTCACCATGGAAACCACCGCAGAACGGTCTGAGCGCGAGCGGACGACCCGGACGGACGGCGAGTCCGAGTCTGAATCCCGAACCCGAGACCTGAACCCGAGTCCTGAACCCGAGTCCTGAGCCCGAGACCTGAACCCGAGTCCTGAACCCGAGTCCTGAACCCGAGTCCTGAACCCGAGTCCTGAACCCGAGTCCTGAACCCGAGTCCCAGAGTGTCTCTTTGTGTCTCCTGGTCGGTTCTGTTCTCCTGAACTGATGACGCACTGGGGGGGTGAAGGTGGTTGCCGGGAGACGGTGTTGTGTGTGTCTGAGGGGAGTGATGTCACTGTGTGTGTGTGTGTGTGTTTGTGTGTGTATGTGTGTGTGTGTGTGTGTAATTAGATAATGTGTGTGAATCATGTCCATTCAGCTCTAATGGAGTTCAGAGCTGCTTATATAAGATCTTCTGCTTCGACCCTCTGAGGCCCCAAACGGTCGGGGGTGGAGGGGGGGGGTCTTTGTGCTGCCGTTGCCGTGGTTCTCCAGGGTGGGGGAGGGGTGTGTGTGTGTGTGTGTGTGTGTGTGTGTGTGTGTGTGTGTGTGTGTGTGTGTTGCCTCCAGCTTGCAAACATCTCATCTGCATCTGCAGATAAACCCGGGTGAATAATGCATGAGGAGGCTCCTGCTCCTCACCTTCCTCCTGCAGAGCCCAGGACCTCCCGGGGGGCAGGAGAACAACCGAGAACCAGGAAGTGACATCACAGCGAGGCACGGCGGCCGGCCGATCGCTGCCGGCAGAGCTCTGCAATCCTCTGAGCGGATGACCTCGGCCACTTCTGGTCATCGCCATGGAAACAGGCCATCAAAGGATCATTAGTCACCGCCGCTCGGTGACCTCTGACCCCAGCCCCCCCCCCTCCCCCCCCGGGTGGCAGGAGATGATGGAGGTGGTAATGAAGGTCAGCAGTCTTGGCCAGTTCACTTGGAAACTGGGCGTCTTAAGACAGGAAGTCACAGGGCTGCAGACAGGAAACAGTAACCCTGCCCTGCCCAAGACTTTCTCACACACACACACACACACACACACACACACACACACATACACACACACACACACACACACACACACACACACTCCACAGTAACAAAGCTAACAAAGCTCCTGGCCCAGGCTGAGCCTCATCAATCACATCGTTAATAATCAATTAACAGGAAGTCCTGGTTCCTGCCGCTTCCTTTTTCTGGCCATTGATTATTGATTAGGCTCTCCGGTAACCGTGACAACAAACCGAGCGGACGCGAGCGGACCGTGGGCCGGTTAGGCCCCGCCCACCCCGTGGATCCGGATCCGAGAGTCCCGTTCACGCGTCCCGATCCGGTCCGGTCGGGTCCGAGGGCCGGGTTCGGACCGAGCCGGTCCTGCCGGGCGGCTGCGAGCGTCACGTGCACTGAGCCCCGTCAGGAATGCAGCGCGGCCTGTTGACGCGCAGCTTCCTGAAGCTTCTTCTCAGAAGAGTCGAAACCGGACGAACCTGGAAGGACACGTTGGTTCACCTCAGCCTGCCAGACCGGGTTCTGGGAACACTTCCCCCTCAGGCAGGAGGGACCCCAGAGTCCTCAGGACGGCTCCTCCAGGCCAGAGGGCCAGCAGAACCAGAACCAGGAGGACGCCGACGTCCAAGCAACAATGTTCTAGAAATGTTCTTGAGATGTTCTAGAGGTGTTCTAGAGGTACTCTAGAGATGTTCTAAAGATGTCCTAGAGATGTTCTAAAGATGTTCTAAAGATGTCCTAGAGATGTTCTAGAGATGTTCTAAAGATGTTCTGAAGATGTCCTAGAGATGTTCTAGAGATGTCCCTGTGGACCCTCGCTCGGAGCAGAGCCAGAGGCCACACAATGATCTGGAATGGAACCGGTTCCAGCCGGTTCTCCGGCCGGCCAGTAGAAGCTCCTCTTTAACAGCCTGACCGGCGATCAGTATCACCGATCGAACATCTGGACCAGGGAGAAGAACCGGGCCCTCCGGGTCGTCGAGAAGAAGGCGGTGATCCGGATAAACGACGGCCGTGGATTCCGTATTGATCCCTGATCGGGAAGCGCTGAGCGTGATGTTCCAGGTCTCTGGTTCCTTCAGAACGCAGCGTGTTTTCAGAACATCTTCACCTCCTGCATCCCAGAGGATCGGAGGGGCGGGAGAGGACCTCCAAGGAGAACATGGACCAGAGGAGCAGGACGACACAGAGACACCGGACCGGGACAAGAATCGGGGATGGAGGAGGACAAGTGGAGGAGAAGGAAGAGGAGGAGGAACATGAGAAGAAGCAGAAGAAGAGAGAGGTGGAGCAGGAGGTGGTGGATATGGAGGAGAAGCAGAAGCAGAAGAAGGAGAAGGAGGAGATGGAGGAGGAGGAGAAGAAGGAGGAGGAAAATGAGAAGAAGCAGAAGATGAGTGAGGTGGAGCAGGAGGTGGTGGATATAGAGGAGAAGGAGAAGGAGAAGGAGAAGGAGAAGGAGAAGGAGAAGGAGAAGGTGAAGGAGAAGGAGAAGGAGAAGGAGAAGGAGAAGGAGAAGGAGGCCGCGCTGTGTTGACAGGAAGTGTCCTCTTCTTCTCCGCGGCAGCAGCAGATGCACGCAGGACCTCCTCTTTCACACGCACGGACGCACGCACGCACGCAAACAGGCAGACAAACACACGCACGAATCCCCGAAAATTCCCCTCGGGCGTGACGTCACGCGGATCGAAGGCATCGATTGACAGGTGATCGTGTCTACTCACGGTGCTCCGGAGGTCCTGCAGCGCGACGCTCATCCTGCGGCTGCGAGCGCTACGGCCGCCCGCCGCTCCGGTCCATCCTCCGCCGCTCCGCCGCTCCGCCGCTCCGCCGCGCGTCCGTCCGCGCGTCCGTCCCTTTGTCCGGCCAGCAGCAGCTGCGGCGGCGGCGGCGGCTTCTCCGCGGCGGACCCGCCCAACATCCGGCGGCCGCTTCCGCCCGCGAACGGTACGGCCCGCTGACGTCATCGACGCCGCCTGACGTCACCGCCCCCCCCCCCCCTTACCGGCACGGTCCGGATCGATCGCCCGGTCGGCGCCGGCCGGGTCACGTGTCTCCCGCGCCCAGGTGAGGACGGCGGTGACGTCACAGGGCAGACGGACCTCCAGACGGTTCGAGAACTTTCCTGTCCGAACCAGGACGGGAGGACACTTGGAGAACATCAGCAGAACATCAGCAGAACATCAGCAGAACATCAGCAGAACATCAGGAGAACACTGGGAGGAGAACATGGGGAGAAACATGGTAAGAGTCCTGGCAGGAGAACATTGGGAGAACCCAGCCTGGTGAGCATGGGGAGAACATGGGGAGAACATGGGGAGGAGAACATGAGAACCCACGGTGTGACCATTGCGAGAACATGAGGAGAACCCAGGTTGGAGAACGTGAGGAGAACCCACAGTGTGAACATCAGGAAAACATGGGGAGAACGTAGGTAGAACGTGGAGAGAACCATGATAAGAATCCTGGTAGGAGAACATCAGGAGAACCTGGCCTGGTGAGCATGGGGAGAACATGGGGAGAACATGGGGAGGAGAACATGAGAACCCACTGTGTGACCATTGGGAGAACATGAGGAGAACATGGGGAGAACATGGGGAGAACATGGGGAGAACGTGGGGAGGAGAACATGAGAACCCACAGTGTGAACGTTGGGAGAACATGAGGAGAACATGGGGAGAACATAGGGAGGAGAACATGGGGAGGAAAACATGAGAACCCACGGTGTGACCATTGGGAGAACATGAGGAGAACCCAGGCTGGAGAACGTGAGGAGAACCCACAGTGTGAACATCAGGAAAACATGGGGAGAATGTAGGTAGAACGTGGAGAGAACCATGATAAGAATCCTGGCAGGAGAACATTGGGAGAACCCAGCCTGGTGAGCATTGGGAGATCATGGGGAGAACATAGGGAGAACATACATAGGAGAACATGTGGAGAACCCAGGATGGAGAACATGAGAACCCACAGTGTGATCATTGGGAGAACATGGGGAGAACATGTGGAGAACCCAGAGGGAGATCCCAGGCAGGCACTTGGAGAACCTTCGGAGCAGCCCAGAGAGAACCCGGTCCACCAGGACCTGGAACCTTCTCATTCTGAGCCGGAGGTTCATCCACAGAGAGGAAGGTGTCGATGATGCCTTCTCCAGAACCTGAGCTGAGCCGCCGGTCGGAGACCCGGAGCGAGAACCCCTCCTGATCTTCTCAGCCCCGGCAGGAACCCGGGGGGAACATCTGGAGCCCTGGAGTCTGATGTTTCTTCCAGAACCAGAAGATCTTCTCCGTGTCCAGGCTCGTCACCAGCTAACAACAACAGCACCTCCAGAGGAGAAGCCACGCCTGCAGGACCTGCAGAAGCAGAAGCAGCCAGGAAACACCTCCTCATGCACAGGAAATGAAGATCCCTCAGGACGCTGAGGAGACCACCTGGAAGACCTGGACCTGGAGGACCTGGAAGCCCTGGACCTGGAAGCCCTGGAGGACCTGGAGGACCTGGAGGACCTGGAAGACCTGGAGGACCTGGAAGCCCTGGAGGACCTGGAGGACCTGGAGCCGAGGTCAGAGGTGGCGTGGAGGCAGCAGAAGATCAGTGAGCTCCACGGGTGGAGACGTTGAGGTCCTGCAGGCTCTCTGAAGGACCTGAGTAATAACGGCGTGATTAGCGTGTCCGTCGCCATGGCGACCGTCTTATGAGCGGAAGCAGCGTGAGGCCTCCGTCTAGACGAGGGGGGGGCGGAGCCGGGGCGGCGTGGGGGCGGGGCTTCTTCCAGGGAGCCGTCTGATTGGCTCCCTCAGGAGGAGAGGAGCGGCGGCGCCCCCTGGAGGAGCACAGCACCAATAATCAATCGGATCATATCAATAACCCGTTCAAAGAGACAACCGGCCTCCTCCGGATCAATGAGGCCGATTGGGTTATTGATTACACCACCGCTCATCCTGCAAGGACAGCTCTCCTGAACCTTCTCAGGAGAGCCTGACATTCAGGGATGATCAATAACCAATAGAATTATTGATCCAGTCCTACTTTCATCCCCTCGCCGCCGACGGACAGATAAACCTATTGATCCGTGAGGGGAAAGTGATCGGCTTGGTGATTGGCGCCCTCTGCTGGACAACATGTGAACTGACGGCACTTCTCGAGCACAATTCAACTTCCTGTCACACACACACACACACACACACACACACACACTCAGCCAGTGTGTGAGAGGAGACAGAGATAACCGCCGGTTGTGTTATTGATCGTGATCGATTGACGCTCCTCCCACTGACACGCCGCCACCTGCTGCCTGCTGATACCGTCTCCATGGCAACAAGCTTTGTGTCTCTGACACCTGGGCAGATTGACCTCTGACCCCTGGCAGCTGCTGCCGTTCACACGCTCTGTGTGTGTGTGTGTGTGTGTGTGTGGGTGGGTATGTGTGTGCGTGAGTGTTATTGTGTCTGTGAGTTTGTGTGTGAGCTTATGTGTGTCTTTGCTATTGTGTGTGTAGGTCTGTGTGTGTGAGGGTGTTTGTATAAATATGCGTGTGTGTGTGTGTGTGTGCATGAGTGTGTATCTGTGTATATCCCTGTATATGTGTGTGTATCAGTTAGTCTGTGTATCTTTGAGTGGGTGTGTGTGTGTATAAATGTGTATTTGTGCATGTGAATCAGTGTGTATGTGTGTGTCTGTGTCTGTCCATGTGTATGAGTATGTGTGTGTGTGTATGTGTGTGTGTGTGTGCGGTTGTGTTTCAATGTGTATGAGTATGTTTGTGTATCTGTGTGAGTGAGTGTGTGTGAATGTGTGTGTGTGTGTGTTTTCATGTGTATGAGTATGCGTGCATGTGTATCTGTGTGTTTGAGTGTGTGTGTGTGTTTCCATGTGTATAAGTGTGTGAGTATGTTTACCTGTGTGTGCGTGTGTGTGTGTGTGTGTTGTTACAAGTGTATGAGTATGTGTGCGTGTGTGTGTGTGTGTGTGTTCTACCAATGATGTTGTGTGGATCTTCCTGGTGTAAGTGAAGGTCCCAGACTGTCCTCCAGAGCAGAGCTGGGTTCTGCAGGTGTTCTCCAGCCTCCCCTGGGTGTCTGGAGCAGGATCTTCTCTGGGGTTCCAGACGCTGAGCTGGCCTCCAACCCTCCCGTGTGGACGACCATCCGGAAGGATCCCCGCCAGAAGGTCCGAAGCTCCAGAGATGAGTGTCTGAGCAGAGGCGTCCCAGGTACCATCGGTGGAGCTCACGGAAGCCTGGGACTCCTGAACCGTTACCAGCGGCTTGGTTTCACCGTGAGCATCGGAAAGACCCAAGTTCTCCATGGCTTCCACCAGAAGGTAGCGACCTCGCTGCGCCCCAAACCACACGGACCACAACGCCGGTCTGGAAGACGTGGACGCTTTCCATACCTGGGCAGCGTTCCTTCATCTAACGTATCTGCTGAGGAGGACGTTGGGCACCTTCTCGGCCTCCTCTGAGAACCTCGGCCTCCGGGCGAGAACTTGGTCTTTCCAGAACAAGTCCTTTACGAGGAGGTCCGAGGACGACACCAGAACAAACCTGAAAAAGCCACGTGGAATTGAAGAGGCGGTGGAAACCAGGAGGACGGGTCTGGACCTCGGAGGTCTCCAGGTGGAGCAGACGGGTCCCGGTTGCCATGGAAGCTTTCAGCAGTAATTAAAGATCGTTAGCGTGGATTGAAGCGTCTTCAGCTGCTTCTCCGCCGCCGCCACTTCCTGTTTATTGGCGAACAAAGAGCCTTAATGAGCCTGGAGTGGTGACATCATCAGCACCTGCAGGACCTGCGGGGGGCGCGTGATCCTCCACCCGGTCTGGAGGAGAAGCTGCTCCGGGTTCTCCGCTTCCACAGGACGTTTGATCAGGAACAGACCTGCGTCTGGAGGCCAGATGTTCACCATGTTCTCGGGGACACGATGTTCTCTGCCGCTTCTCCCGTTTCCAGATGCAGGTTCTTCTGAACGCCCAGGAGAAACGAGTCCCGCCGACCCTGTCGAGAACCAGCAGGACTCGGGCGTCCGATGACCTCAGGGTAGAAGCTCCTCCACACCTTCATCTCCTCAGGCTGAAGGAACCAGAGGAACCAGAGGAGGTGAAGGAACAGCTGATGCTGCTCTTCAACATGTTTAAGGATGTTAGAACTTCACTAGCTGATCCCCCCCCTCACACACACACACACACACACACACACACACACACACACACACACACACACAGATGTTCTGAAATCACTCCAGTAGATCCTCTGCTGGACACGGAGAACCTCGGAGAACAATGGTTGGAGGCGACGACACAACAGAACGGGAGAAGAACCCAGACTGATGGTTCACGCAAGGTTCCACGCCGACGGCTGATTGGACGAGGACAAGGAGCTCATGGAGAAGATGGAAGGAGCTGCAGGACAGGAAGTAAAGCTGGCAGCAGGACGAGAACACAGGAAATACAAAATAAAACAGGAAGTGACCAGAAGACAAAACCCTTCAAAGTAAAACACTGAGCTGACACACAGAAGCAGCAGCAGAGGTGAAAGGTGTGTGTGTGTGTCTGTGTGTGTGTGTGTGTGTGTGTGTCTGTCTGTGTCTGTGTGTGTGTGTGTGTGTGTGTCTGTGTGTGTGTGTCTGTGTCTGTCTGTGTCTGTCTGTGTGTGTGTGTGTGTGTGTGTGAGTGTGTTTGTGTGAGTGTGTTTGTGTGAGGGTGTGTGACAATTTTTGAGTGAATATCTATGCGTATATGTATATGTGTGTGTGTGTGTGTGTGTGTGTGTGTGTGTGTGTTTGTGTGTGTGTGTGTGACTATGTTTGAGTGAATATCTACGTGTATATGTATATCTACGTGTGTGTGTGTGTGTGTGTGTGTGTGTGTGTGTGTGTGTTATCAGGTGTTCCATTCAGACTGATTGATTGGTGCTGTGACAGCTGGGGGCGGAGCCACCTGAGCAGGAGTCATGTGATTGGTGGAGCTGTGAGCAGGTGTGCAGGTGTGATGATGAGGTTCACACAGAAGAACAAGGACTTTGTTTCACAACTTTTGTTCTCCATATTTGTGTCGAGCTCCTCGTAGCCAGTAGAAGTACTCCAGAGTACTCGAGTACTCGAGTACTTCCGTACCTGGACCACTGACCCGGAGGACCGGTTGGTGGCAGGAGGACCCGGGTCTGCTATGGAGCACCTTCTGGACCGACGGAGGTTTATTTATGTGTGTTTCATAGCGTCTGGGTTCTGCTGAGGTTCTGCTGAGGTTCTGGATGGAGGACAGAAGAGAAACCACACGTTCTTCTCTCAAACATCTTTTAATCAAACCGACAGTTAAAAATATTTTCATCTCCCGGAGCTCCAAGGAAAAGTTCTCGTGAGCGTCTTCCGGAGCTCCTCAGCAGGACGTGAAGGTTTTCCAGAAGAAGTTCTTGCAGCCGGCCTTGCGCTCCCGGGGCGCGAGCATCAGGCCGCTGCCGGCGGCGGCGGCGGCGCGCTCCAGGTCCACGTGGACGTCCTGCGGCTCCCCGTCCTCCAGCGGGACCTTCTCCTCCTCCAGGGCCTCGTTCTCCATCTTCAGGAGGTCCCCGAGGAGCATCTGGGCCAGCAGGGGGCCGGACACGTCCTGCGGGACACAGGAGGTCCAGGAGGAACGTCAGCGTCTCACCACCACGGTTCCCGTCGCTCGATCGGTTTACGAACTTCCGGAAGGTTCCGGAAGATCGTTCGGCTCCGATCATCGGCGGATCGGATCGATCGGTCCGATCAGTCGATCGATCGGATCCGGCCGACGGGACGAGCGGCTCCAAGATCTCCAGGATCTCCAGGATCTCCGTCTCCTCCAGAAGAAGCGTCGGCGAGGGAAGACCTGACCTGCAGGAGAGCGGACGTCCTCCTGGAGGAGAGAAGATCTGCAGGACGCCAGGAGGAGCCGCCGTCTGTATCGATCGGATCAGGTGAACACGTGAGTCACTTCTATCGATCGGCGGGAAAATATCGAAATCTATCAATAGATAATCGATAGATCACCGATCGTGCGGCTCGATGGAATCGATCGATCCCGCCGCCCCCTTAACCCCTCGGGGAAATCTGTGATTATCGATTTCAATTTCAGATTTTTTTTCACACTTTAAGTGTGTGTGTGTGTGTCTGATCAGTGATCAATGGAGTCGATCGATCCCATTCCTTTTTTTTCCCTGGGGAAATTCTCCAATGATCGATCAATTGATTCATGATTTCACAAAAAAAAAAAAAAATTCACGCTTTTTTTCACGCCAAGTCTCCGATCAGTAATCTCCAATTACTGATCGATTGCTTCCCAAATTCACAAAAACAAACTTTTTGCATTGATAAAATAGTGTGTGTGTGTGTGTGTGTGTGTGTGTGTGTGTGTGTGTGTGTGTGTGTGTGTGTGTGTGTGTGAGTCTGATGGGTGATCAATGGAATCCAGACGGTCCTTTTTTTTTCCCCAGATAAAAATTATCCAATTATCGATCGATCAATTGAATGATTCCATATTTCAAAAGACAGATTTTTTTTCACACTTTAAGTGTGTGTGTGTGTGTGTGTGTCTGATCCATTCTCCAATTATGGATCAATTGATTCCTGATTTCACAAAAAAAAATAATTTTTCACGCTTTCAAATTGTGTGTGGAGATTGTGTGTGTGTGTGATCAATGGAATCCATTGATCACACACACACAATCTCCAATTATCGTTAGCTTGCTCCCAAATTCACAACAAATAACTTTTTTTTCGCGTTTTAAAAAGTGTGTGTGTGTGTGTGTGTGTGTGAGAGAGAGAGTCCGATAGGTGATCAATAGAATCGAGCCGGTCCTTTTTTTTTCCCCGAGAAAATTTCTCCAATTATCGATCGATCGATCGATTCCCGAGTTTCCCGGGAAAAAAAAGTTTTTGCTTTTTTTTTTTAAGCGCGAAAACCAAAAAAGTTTACTCGTGTGTGTGTGTGTGTGTGTGTGCGTGTGCGTGGCACCTGCTTGTGTCCGTGCGCGTTCCCGCGGAGCAGCAGCAGCGGGCGCGGGCGCGGCGCGAGCTCTCCGGGCGCGGCGGCGCTGACGAACAGGAGGAGCGCGAGGCAGCGGAGGCTCGAGGACATCTTCCGGCGGCGGGCGGGGGAGGACGCGCGTGTGAGGCACGGTCTCAGCGCGAGCCTCTTATGCGCCGACGGTGACGTCACGGAACCGAAGAGGAGGAGGAAGAAGAAGAGGAGGAGGAGGAAGAAGATGTCCACCTCGAGGAAGGTGGAGGAGCAGATGAAGCTCACAGTGTGAAGATGAAGGTGAAGATGAAGATGTGTCTGGCCTGATGGTGAAGATGAAGGTGACCTCTGACCCCGTTGCAGGACTTGTGATCCATCCAGATCCTAGTAAGTGGGTCACATGACCGGTTGGCGATCAGAGTTCTGGGAACCTTCTGCCGAACACGGACGACCCGTGGTTAGTGATTATTGATTAGACTGGTGCAGGACATGTATGCTCGCTGTGAGACAGTGGTACGGTGTGCTGTGGGGGTAACAGAGAAGTTCAAGGTGGAGGTGGGACTCCATCAGGGATCAGCTCTGAGCCCCTTCTTGTTTGCAATGGTGATGGACAGGCTGACAGATGAGGTTAGACAGGAATCCCCATGGACCATGATGTTTGCAGATGACATTGTGATCT
>NC_141301.1:462500-552500 GCF_037954325.1 Fistularia commersonii
CTGTCGCTGGGGGTCGCCATGGAAACGCAGACATTATGGTGTCACCATCCATTGACGTGTCACGACTTTGACGCTCTGTTACATTTGTTTGACGGAGAATTGTGTGTGTGTGTGTGTGTGTGTGTGTGTGTGTGTGTGTGTGTGTGTGTGTGTGTGTGTGTGAGGCAAGGCCTCCTCCATCTTCATCATCTTCTAGTTCTTGGTGGTTCACGTTGTTCTCCTTTCTCTTTACATCAAAGTTCTTCATATTCTTCTCCTCCTTGTTTCCACATTGTCTTCAATTCCTTATCTTTTATAAACACAAGTTTGGAGGAGGTGTGTGTGTGTGTGTGTGTGTGTGTGTGTGTGTGTGTGTGTGTGTGTGTGTGTGTGTGTGTGTGTGTGTGTGTGTGTGTGTGTGTGTGTGTGTGTGTGTGTGTGTAAATGAGTGTTAATATTTGTGTGACAGTAACTATTAGACATCTTTTACCCCCTGTGATGGAACTGTGTGTGTGTGTGTGTGTGTGTGTGTGTGTGTGTTTGTGTGTCTCCAACCAGCAGTGACGCTGGTTTCTTAGAAGGGTTTTGTTTCCTTGAAGGTCCTGTGGTTCTGCTTCTGAGAACCACAGGAAGGTTCTGATGTTTATTCATGCTGGCAGAAGGTCCTGAGGACCTCTGAGGGAGGTGAGTGACTCCAGACCAGGTCTGTCTCAGGGAAGGAACCGTGCGAGAACCCGCCAGGAAGGAGAACATCTGGATCGGCTAGCAACATTCCTGCTAACTATGCTAACCAAAATACCACTTCACTTTGGGACGTTTGATCTCGTCCAATGTTCTCCGACGTTCTAGGATGTGCATGTAAGGCGTTCTGACGCTCTTCTTCTTCCAAGGTCCAGGTGGACCAGGTCCATGAAGTCACGGAGCGCTGTCTTTAACATCCGACTGGCCTCAGAGGTTTCGAGGCGTCCTGACCGGTTCCTGGTTCTGATCCTGGACCGGGCTCTCCATGAGTGGGGTCCACAGGTTCCCTCCACCTTCTACCTGGGTTCTCTCCAAGTTCTCCAAAATAAAACCAGTCTCCTGGTCTTCTGAAGACGTTCAAATGTCCTCTGCTGTGGAGGCGGGACGGTTGGATGATTGACAGCTGACCCTGTGATTGACAGCTGACCCCTCCTCTTGGCTCCGCCCCCCAGAGGAGGGTTCTGCAGAGGTTGCGTTCGGTTCCTCGGTTCTCCGCTCCCTTTTTCTTCTTGACTCCGAAAAAACTCCGGGAGGTAAAAAAAACCCCTCGTCTTCGTCTTCCGACGCTAATGAGCAGCTCTTCACCGGCAGCCGGTCGCCATGGCAACCCATTAACGGCAATGAGCCATCGTCAAGGAGCGGCTGGCATGAGCACGCATGCACGCCACGGGTGTGGCGGGGGGGCGTCATGGCGGCGGGGGTGTGTGTGTGTGTGTGTGTGTGGTGTGTGTGTGTGTGTGTGCGGGGGGGGGCTCAGGTCCTCTGCTGGTGACTCACAAACAGGAAGTTTCCCCGCTGCCATCCCAGCGGCGCCGCTGAGTCACAGGAACCTGGTTCTCCAGGAACCCGGTCAGAACCAGGAGTTCAGGAGCACCTCAGGTCCAGGATCCGGTCCAGATCTCAGTGATCTGGAGCTTCTCCGGGTTCGGCATTGGACGCCGGATGCTGCAGATGGTGTTTGTTCCTCCCCTGCTTTATCCCTCAGCTTCTGCTCCATTACCTCCACTCAGGATCACCTTCTTTGTCCTCCCTGTTGGTCTTTCCGTCCATTAGAGTTCCAGAAGGTGCAGGACGTCTGGGCAGGTTCCTCAGGCCGGAGGCTCGTGGCCTCAGGAGGAACGCTCAGTGGAGGAGAACGTTCAGACGTCTTTATTGGAGAGGATGGAGATGATCAGAAGATGACTGACAATGAATGGATGTGCAGGAAGGATGAAGATGAGGACGGATGGATGAAGGTGACGTTGGTTCCAGGTGGTTCTGAACCATCTACATTGTTTTTCCATTTTGTAAAAATGTCAGCTCCTCCTTCCTTCCATGAGCTTCCAGGCTGAAGCTCTGCCACCAGAGCTTTCTTCTGGCAGGTGGGGTTCTGGTCTTCGTTCCTGCTCCAGGTTCTGAGGTTCTGCTGCCGGGATCAGGAACTGGAACCTTAGGATCTTTTCGGAGTGCGTCTCTGCTGCCCCCTGCTGGAGAGGAACATGAACTGCAGATGAGAAGACCCTGACAGGAGATTTGACCCCAAACCTGCATTAGCATATGCTACAAGGTTTGACTTGTTCAGTAGCATTAGCTAGGGTTGACTCCTCTTCCATAGCATTAGCTAGGTTTGACTTCACTCTTCCATTAGCATATGCTACAAAGTTTGACTCCACTCTTCCATTAGCATTAGCTAGGTTTGACTCCACTCTTCCATTAGCATTAGCTAGGTTTGACTCCTCTTCTATTAGCATATGCTAGAAGCTTCAACTCCACTATTCCATTAGCATTAGCATCCTGCAGATCCAGTTTGAATTTCAGCGGGAGAAAATACGACGGCACAGATTCTCTTTGATCCAAGTATTTGTACTTTAATAATTCACAACAAAGTGTACACTCATTACAGACACACAAACACACACACACACATACACACACACGCACGCACACACACAAACACTCTTCAGGAGTATTACTCTCAAACCCATGTAACACATCTGCCCCCTGATTGGTCAGCGCTGCGTCACATGGTCTTTGGAGCAGTGGTGGTTTCAGTGTAGCACCAGTACAATCAGAGGTATCAGCAGTAGGTACAGTATGCGTTAGTGGTACCGGTCGCAGTACCAACCCCTTCCCAGATACAAAACTGCTGTCAAACAAGAAAAAAGAACACATTTAAAGTCGTCGGAGTACCAGATCTCTTATTTCTACTGCGAAAACGCCCCGGATAATGGTGACCCTGCGCAAGCCGTGTACTTTTACTGGAGTACTTTCAACCCAAATAAATAGTATTTCCCAACGTGTGCGTTGGGTTCCATCAGCCCTGCCGCTTGGTTCCGACAGAGAAGTACTGCGTTCTGAGTGTTAAAATACTCCAAAAACCTCTCTAATGAAGTAGTACAGTGTATATATACATACGTATATATATACATATATATATTTACACGCCGGGTATTTGATGATAAGTACAATTCAAGATTCTGAATCAGAGCCTGGCTGTTCCTCGGCCCTCTGACTTAGAACTAAAAGCCTCCCGTGTCTCTTTGGCGACGGACAGCTGGTGGTTTTACTGCGAAACAGCTGAGTTGGTAGAAAGTTAACTTTATCGAAACAGTCGCTTCGGACAAATCGCTTCGTTAAGAGACAAGACCTTTTATTTACAGTTGTTTGTCCTCATCGGCCTCTTCTATCCTCAAATCCAGCCCCAGACTTTCAATCCAAGTCCACCGGCGTCCGTGAACACCTTTAAAGTGCCTGCAGTCGTACCAGCAGGACCAGATGGAGGTCCGGCGCAGGGGGTTCACAGCTGCTTCATGCAGACCCGGCAGCGGCTGATCAGACCCTCGGGAAAGTCTCCGGTGTCGGTGCGAGGTTTGGGTTTGCTGTGGGAAGACCACAAACCCATCGGTCAACCGCCGAGTCCGAGGCGACGGCGACTGCGGTGGGTTTGTCCCGGCCGTACCTGAACATGTCGCGGGGGTTGAGCGCGGCGAGCCAGTAGCTGTAGGAGTCGGTGTAGTAGTTGCAGGTTCCTCGTCCGTGACATTCGATGAACGGGATCTTCCGGAAGTTTTCCAGGCAGGAGCCGGGCGAGGCCAGCGGTTGCCCCGACCCCTCCGCCCCCACGCCCGTCTCCTGCGTGACCGAAGGAGGTCAGAGGTCACGTGCTGCCGGGGTCTCGGACGCTTTGTGCAAACCGGGATATTATTTTACTGAGACTGCATCGAAACTTATCCCTTAACCTTCGGACCCCCTTACAGAACATCTGAAATGGTTGTGTCCAACCTGGAGGAGGCGGAGCCTCCTTGCAAGACCCTTTACGAAGCAATGCCTCCATCATGTACCAAACTACCAAAGTCTGAAGATCGGGGTCTCACCATGACAAAGGAGTAGCCGGGCCACAGAGAGACCCACCCCGCCGGGCAGGCCGGAACCAGGCGGGTCTGACTGTGGATCGTGATCACGTTGGCTCTGGACTCACAGACTGAACACCTGGAACACAGCGCTGAACATCAGAACCAGAACTTCAAGTCGTCGCCCAGAGAAACGGGAAGTGAGGCTCACCTGCTGATGTAGTTCTTCAGCAACTCCCCCGAGATGAAGGGCACGCTGCCTGAAGGGGATTGGTCGGTGGACAGCCAGTAAGAGTAGTCATTGCGTGACGCGTAGCGGCAGGTGTTGTCGGTGTTACAGAAGAGGAAGGGCATGGTGGTGAACCGAGGAAGACAACTGCCCAGCGTCCCTGGAGACAGACCAGCAGTTAATGGACGCACTCATCCATGGGTGCTCTCCGACCCGTCTCATTTCTCAGATTTACCCAGGTCTTGTCCGTGTGCCCGGTTGTTTCCATTGATGAAGAGCAGCGAGTACCCGCTGTAGACCCGATTGGACCCTGCGGGACATTCTGGGACGAACAGTTCCTGGCTGTGTCTGGTGAACAGGAAGCCGTCTTTGTCTGGTGTGTCGGCACAGGGCCCCTGTGGACCTGGGATACCTTTGATCCCAATGGCGCCTGGTGGACCTTTCAAACCTGCACATACAGATAGGATCTGGTCCAGGGTTCTGCTTCCAGGCTCATCTGCGCCTCCGGTTTGAGACGGCGGCAGCCGAAGCAAGTGCTGGATGGTCCAAATAGTTTGTAGCAAGAAAGTGACAGAACATCTGACCTTTGGTTCCAGGGCATCCTGGGTCTCCTCTCTCCCCTTTCTGTCCAGGGCCTCCTATCCGACCTATCGGACCTGCCAGACCCCGGCTGCCTTTGAGCCCTGATGACAGAATTCACTTGTTTTGAGGAGCCTGCTCACCCGGGCTCAGGAAATCCAAAGGGAACAGTTCTAGACTCACCGAGATCACCTGTTCGCCCCGGGGCCCCGGGAGACCCCGCTGGTCCCGGCAAACCAAGAAATCCAACTGAACCTGCATCTCCCAGTGACAAGATCACCTCCGGGGGTACATCCTTCCCGCTCATGCCTGCAGGGAGTGGAACTCATCATCGTACAAAAGCTGTATGCGATAATTCTAAAAATACATTCTCGAAGAAATCTACCAGTATGGAGTCCTCAGTACATCTACTAGTCTAGATATAGTTGTGAACACCTCTTACAGTTTGGAGTATTCAGTACGCCTCCCTTGAGGTTGCGGAGACAACATTGATTTTACCGCGATGTAGAACTTAAACTAGAGCAGAATGTTGCTTCTATCATGACTGTCAAGCTAACAGAATTTCCTGAGCTGAAGAAGGTAGAAACATCCAGGTGTCAGGGAGGAAAAAGAAGGAGAAAGAGTACTACTGAGTAATACTTTGGTGTATTATGTCGAGTGTGTGCCATTACTGCCCTACCTCTCCTCCCTGGAGGTCCCAGAACTCCCCTTGGACCATCTTTTCCTGGAGATCCATTGTCCCCCTTCACACCTGAAAGACATACAATCAATTCAAAGGTAAAATGGAAATAAATCCCAAACTAAACTCGACAGGTTTGGTTGGACAACTGCTCCTATTACTATCGATACTACAACTGCTACTACTAATACCACGAATGCCAAGTAGAAGTTTGCAGATTTTGGCTGCTAGCAAACTGTGTTTGCGCTCAACATCAGTGAAGGGATGTAAAGTGACGGGTTCCAAATCACCAGTGAACTGTCTTACCGATGGGTCCACTGACACCGACATCTCCCATCTGTCCTTTGAGTCCCTGGAAGCCTGAGGGTCCATCTTCACCCTGTCAACATCAACGACAACAACAACAACAACAACAACAACAACAACGTGTGTTACCACAGTGACAAATGACACTCCAATCAGAAATATCAAAGAGAAGGAGTCTGTACTGACCGGCCTGCCCGGAGGACCAGGGTTTCCCTGGCAACCAGCTGCACCCATGTTACCATTTAATCCTTTCGACCCCTTGTCTCCTTTAAAACCAGGACCCGGAGGACCAGTGGGACCCCGACACCCTGAGGGACCTTCAGAGGCAGAAAACAAATTCATGTTTGGCTGGAAGACAAGTGAATTCTTCTTGTCGTGTCAGATCACATGGATCCGCTGGAGGCCAAGGACCAGGTTTTGTCTGCTCCTTCACCTGAAACCACAGTCGGCTCATTTGCTGACCAACTGACCAAGTACCAAGGTTCCTCTCCGTCGACGAAGAAGTATGTTTCACACTGTCACAGCTTTCTCTCGTTGACTATCTTTGGTATGAAGCGAGCTATGGAACCCGTGTTCTACATGTTCTCTGACAGATTCCATGCAACAGCCTCCTTCATGTACTTAACATGCACTTACAAGGAATTAACTCCATGCCATCAAATTTCATGTTTACATCACCTCTGATTCCTTTTTGTCCAACTTGTCCAGTTTCTCCTTTGATCCCTTCTGTGCAGAGTCCCTCCCTGCCTGCAGCCCCAGATGGTCCGGGAGGTCCAGGAGGACCGGCAGGACCCATATCTCCCTCCTGACCAGGGGGACCGGGTGGACTGCAGGGACCAGGAGGACCAGCTTCACCAACACAGCCTGAAGAGGGGAGGCCACAGGAGGTGGTTCATTCCTTTCTCCTCTGAGGTCAATCATTCCATGAGACTTAAGAACTGACCTGGTGAACCTTTGGGCCCTTCTGGTCCTCTGGGTCCAATTCCAGGGGCTGAGCAAATAGAGTCCAACAATCAAAACACACATTTCTTCACAAACAGATCACGTTTGAATCAATCATGCAAACTCTCCTACCCCCCATGGCCCCCTTCTCTCCAGGAGGTCCAGGTATTCCATCCTGTCCCTGGTTTCCACGAGGACCAGCTGGACCAGGATCCCCGGGAGCCCCCTTGTTACCTGAATAGTCGTATTTACACTGTAATTGCCAAAGTTTTCGATTAAAGTTTCCAACCAGCTTCCTAGTATGCTTTACACCGCTGTGTTACCTGTGAGGCCAGCGGGTCCTGGAGGTCCGTTTACTCCGAGAGGACCATCACAACCTTTATCACCTGGTGCACCCGGTGGACCTGAGATAGGACGACAGAAAGGTATACAAGATTTGAGCGTTTATAATAGGACTGTTGGTCCATGAGCTGTGGACCTCTGAGTTCTGAACCAGACCGGTGCATCCGGGCGACCCGGGCTGTCCTTTGGAGCCGCAGGGGCCACAGCCTCCTGGAGGACCAAAATCTCCTCTGTCTCCTGGCTCCCCCTTTGAGCCTGGTGGTCCTGGACATCCTTGCTGGCCCTGAGGACAAGAGGACGGACACATCATCAACATGCTGGTCTTCATCTTCACCATAAGCTCAACCCTGATCAGTCTTGAAACAACAAAACTCTGGTTACAAGTAGAAACTGTTCATTCAGGGGTTTTATAAAATATCATCTGCATACAGTGAGAGCATTCTGTTGAAGCTCCATTGGGTGAAAAACCCTCAAATATCTTTCATAGTTATTTTCCCTTCAGCCGCTGAGGTACTCTGTTAGATGGTAGTCTACCTGGTCTCAGTGTGAAAGACCTGCTGAAAAACTGCTCATCTTAACTTTTTTTTTTTTTTATCAATTGCCTTGTTCTAGGTCAGTTTATTTCTACTGCTAGTTGAGTCCCCTGTCTGCTGAAGTTCCACCCCATTTGATTAAGTTTGACACCTTTTCTCCAGGAGACCCCTTAGGTCCTGGTCCAGGTGGACTAGGTTCTCCTTTAACACCACGAGGTCCACCGACTCCTGGAACTCCATCAGCACCAGGTTCTCCACAAGGTCCTGGGGACCCTTTCTCACCTTTATAACCTGGATAGAATGGGATTGGGATAGATGATAGTTTTCATCTAGAAGTGATGCTAGTATGAGGCTCAACATGGTGGTCCAGTCCTGGTTGGGTTACGGGTAAAACCTGATCGGTCCCGGAAGGACCTGGCAGCAGTGATGGTGGAGTCTGAAGCAGGATAGATGGGGGTAGAAGACTGAAGCCACTGCATGTCCTTTTCGGTGAGGTACTTTACAGCCATACCCTGTGGTCTGCTAACTTGTATGTTTGCTCTGAGGCCTTGTTATTGGCCATTTAAGTGGGGACCATAGTGAAGGCAACAACGGTGGTACTGGGTTGACCTGCACTTGACCCCCCTGGCCCATGTGTGCAGTCTGATAGCCAGCACAGCGATTAAAGTCTGCTTTCTCCATTGTTATTGGATAAAAGACAGACTTGTGAACCGAGTCTGTTGGGCAGAAGTTTGACTTTTGGAAGGCTAATCCACGGATTTGAAGGCTACACAGCCCTTCCTAAAGTGGAAAGGAGACCCTGCCAATGAAAGTGTCTGGGGTTCCTTCGTCAACTTCTGAGCACACAATGCAAACCCAGCTGGTTCATGTAAACCAGACTCACACTACCACTGTTCACATGTCTGTTTGTAAAACAAATGAAAAACGCTCCTGTGACACATCTTACAGGTCTGGTACTCTAGCTTTGGCTAGAAGTGCATCTTAGACAATGATCACTTTTTCCCTTGAACTCTGGTTTTATCATGACTGGTAGCAAAGGTAGCAAAATTTCGTTATGAACCTTACCTGGTCTGCCCATATCACCTTGGTTGCCAGGTAGACCGCAGGGCCCAGGTGCGCCAGGCTCTCCATCTCTGCCCGGGTCTCCAGGAATTCCTGATGAAACGCAGGGGAAGATAAAGTAACGCTGCACCTGACTGCTTCTAGACTAAAGTGTAAGTAAAGGTCACTTGCTTCAAACTAAAGGTTGCACACAAACGTACCTTGAGGCCCAGCAACTCCACTTGGACCATTGTTTCCATCAGGCCCTACAGGCCCCTGAGGGCCATCTGGTCCAGTAGCACCAGTAAGACCAGTGCGTCCTGGTGAGGAGAACATTGGCAAAGTATAGATTCAGATCCAGCAATATTTTAAATGTTTTCCATTTGAACTGAGTCAGTCGTCCCCATTGATGATGCAAGATAAATCAGGGGTTGCCTGCATGCGGAATATCCAGGGCCGCAGGGTTTTTCTTTGGCTGGTATTTCCTCACCCCATTGCCCCAAGGGCTCTCCAGCCAGACCATGTCAGAACCTACCAGGCTGCCCGGGGTCTCCGGGGTCTCCATGTCTCTCCACGGTAGTTGTCGGCCCTTTGGGTCCAGTCTCCCCTCGGTCACCCTGAGGCCCTGGAAACCCTTTAGTACCTCCAACTCCATCTACACCTTTTTCACCTGAGAAAGAGAGAGTGTTGATAGTAATAGAACCAAACAGATTTAAATACGAAAATGTTATTTGAGATAGGGAACCTGGTGGCCCTGGTCTTCCAAGGTCTCCTGGTTTGCCATTATCCCCTCGACTCCCTGGGGCTCCGGGAGGGCCGACGTCCCCCCTGATACCTGGAACATAAACAGGTTCAAATATCGCTCTTAATACTTTGACGACTATTCAGGCTGCATTCGGTCGGAATCCTGAACGTGGCGTAAAACATCTGATTCCCAGTTTGTCCAGTTGTGATGTTGCTCACTTTGACGTGTTTTCACGTAAGTCTACAATTCTCAATCCTTTGTATTTCCTTGAAAAGCGCCTGTGTGACTCCCGATCTTCCTCACCTTGGGTTCCTGGCTGCCCATTGCTCCCTCTTACACCCTTCAGCCCAACACCTCCTCGGGGCCCGACAGCTCCATCAAGCCCTGGAACCCCGACTGGCCCTTGAGGCCCTGGGTCCCCGATACCTGCCAGCCCGGGGTTCCCTCGCACACCCTTGAGGCCCCGGGCCCCTGAGGGACAGGAATTGGTAAGACCGACTGACCATTTTGTTTTTATGGGAAAAACAACCTTGATAGTTTGTACCTGTGAAACCGATGACACCCGACCGACCCCGCTCTCCGGTAGATCCCGGTTCTCCTGACAGACAAAGCCCCACCAAACCAATGGGACCCTGTGCACCGTCCAGTCCTGGACTCCCTGGAACAAGCACCATTAAGGAAGAGGTGTTTCCTCCCCTGTACATCAGACAGGATTGATCCTAATGCCAGCAGCTACCCTTATTCTGTTAATGTCGGAATAGATCTCTGCTAGATTAGTGTGCTACATGAGCAGTGACATGTTGTCAAGCTGCTGAACAATGTACTGTATTAGCTCATGAGACCAACCCTGAAATGGACTTGTCCAGGAGATGGAAGAAAATGTTCTGGTTCTGGTCTTGGGGTCTCCTACCTCTTGGTCCCATTTGTCCATCTTGACCTTTGGGTCCTGGAGCTCCATCTAGTCCTCTGGCACCATGGATCCCTTGGGGTCCGACAGAACCGTCCTCTCCCTGGGGTCCTACCTGTCCCTGCTGGCCTGGAAAACCAATCCCGGCCTCGCCCTATTGCCATGGAGACAAGGTGAAAACCCCCAGACCAAGTCCAAGGTCCGGGGACCCGAGTGTTCGACCTCCTTACCTTGGATCCTGGCATCCCCGGGGGCCCCGATGGCCCTGCACGGCCCTTAATTCCAAAGCTGGGCACACCTGGAGCTCCTGGAACACCCTTATGTCCTGAGAATACATGACATGAACCGAGTGACCAACCAAAGGTTGTAGACCATACAGTTGCTGTGATTCCACATCTGCAGTTTCTCTGGCCTCAGTCAGTTACATCAATCAAATAGAGCCTCCTGACCTTTGACCCCGGGAAAGCCTGGTGGCCCCTGGACAGAGAACCCCTTTTCTCCCTTCTCCCCGGTCAGACCAGCAGGTCCTGGAGCTCCAGGTCGTCCTGTCACACCTGGATTAGTGTAATCAGACAAGTCTGATGGTCAGACAAGGGAACAGTCATGTGATGGGGCAGGATGTTTGAGCAAACGTCTCACCTTCAGGACCGGGATTACCGGACAGCCCCTTCTCTCCCTTCTGGCCTGGATCGCCTGGACTAGTTCGTATTACACCTGGAGAGCCTTTTTCTCCTGAGGGACACGAGACACAAGAGTTCACCTGGATGCTCAGCCTCCTTCAGCAGGAACAAGCTGCAACCTTACTTCGGACAAACTAATTACAGAGTCAAGAGGCATCTCCACTCCTGAACGTACCACCAGAAGAGGGCGGGTTTTAAAGAACTCACCAGGTTTTCCGGGGTCTCCCAGAAGTCCCCGCACACCTATGTCACCTTGAGGTCCCGGGGGTCCTGGAGGTCCGATGCCAGGGGGCCCCGATGGTCCCATTTGTCCTATTAGACCTCGGGGGCCAGTCTGTCCAGGAGGGCCTCTGTCACCCTTTGGCCCTGGAGGACCCTGCAGACAAGGACAATACGTCACTTGGGTTTTACCTGTTCCTGTGATGGACAGCTTGTTTCCATGGAGACAGACATTTATCTATAAAGGTTCCAAATTGGGGTCTGGGGAAATCTCAGGTTAGTCATTTTAAGATACTGGGTCAGACCGGGTCCTGGATGTGAGGTCAGGATCTCGGGTTAGCTTAGCTTCACATAACTTTCTTAACTAATTTTCACCAAAGAAAAGTCACGGGGGTCTGGTCTTGCCCCCCCAGCAGAGCTTGATGTGATCTCCTACTCACAGGGTCTCCCTTTGGTCCTGATACCCCTTTGGGTCCCAAGAAACCTGGAAATCCATCTTTGCCCTCAACGCCTGGAGGTCCAGGTTCCCCTCGACTCCCTATATTTCCTTTCTGTCCAATTCTCCGCATGATCCCTGGGTCGCCCACTGGACCGGGAGTCCCTGGTATTCCAGGGATACCAGGAGGGCCCTAGAGGACACAAATATACCAGCAGAATTTCAAGTAGATTAAATTTGAACTCATTGTTGTCTGGGTGAGTTTGAAGGATCAACCTGACCGATTCAAACAAAGTTCTCAGTTCATTGACTTTACCGAACAGTTTCAGCTCACCTGTGGACCAGGGGGGCCTCTGGTGCCCTTCCCCCCATCGTCACCTTTGAGTCCCGGAGAACCGATTGCACCTGGAGGCAGAGCGACATCTCATGGGGATCATGGCAACATCACAGTGACATGATAGCAGCTTAGAAAAAGAGTCTTCCGTTTTGCTTTTCATGCTGAGATGTCAGGTATTTGTGGATCTCACCTGGAAACCCGTCCTCACCAGGCTTTCCAGGAGGTCCTGGAGGTCCAGGGCTGCCCGACACTATTGTGCAGGATGAGCATGTGTTGCCCTTTTCACCTGTCAATGAAATACATGAAGTTGAAGGGCTGATGATGAAACCAAATAGTATTCAAACCTTCAGTCGGTCTTCAGTTTGGAGTTCTGGACCGGGTCTATAACCAGGCCAGTCACCGTCCGACCCCTTACCTGGCTGTCCATCCTCGCCTCTTGCCCCAGGCAGTCCCGCCAGGCCTTTGGATCCTTTCAAACCTGGAAGTCCCTTGTCCCCCTCTAGGAATTCTAAGGCACAGACAACCACTAAGCCACTGATTCTACTTCCTTAAAGCATGACATGCTAGAAGTTAGCATCTTAAATAGACCCGCCCCAAACTGTGTGTCACTTGTCTATCTTCAACAAGACATGTTTCAAATGTCACCTGGGATTCCCGGTTCTCCAGGTTCTCCTTCGGCTCCGGGTCTTCCTGGCAGTCCAGGCGCTCCCTGCGGTCCGGTGCTATATGGCCCCGGTTCTCCTGGCTCTCCTTTACGCCCAGTAAAGCCAGGAGGCCCCCGAGAGCCTGTTGGACCAGGAGAACCCTCGCCTTGAGAGAGGAAGAACAGAAAAGGCCCAAATAGCAGGGAACATAACAAAATAGTAAGTGACTTCACTTTTCATCGTTTCGATTGGCAGCCGATCAGAGAGCAGCAGGAGTACCTCGCTCGCCCTGCAGGCCCGGAAACCCAATGAGTCCTGAAAAATGGGAGGAGAGAACAGACGTCACATGATACAGCCAGGAACAGATCTGGCTAGTCCTGGTTGGATGGTAGTTCTCCAGACACCAGGTCAGAAGGTACTTTAGCCAAAACCGCGACGCCCTAAATTCTATTCCGTTGTCGCCATTTACCATTTGAGCAAGATGAGAGGTTTCCCTCTCAATCACTAGAATGGAAAAATCAAAGGTGGTATTTGTAGTGCATCCTAGTGAAGTACCTTGCGCTCCAGGGACTCCTTGGGGTCCAGAGAACCCAGGGGGCCCTCGCTGGCCCTTCAGCAGCATGTGCTTCCAGACTGTCTGATGGAAACACAACAAGATGTTTTGAAACCAACAGGAAGTTCAATCGAGGCCACGTCCCACTTCGGTTTTGACCGAACCCTTTCTGTGCGAACCCCAACCCCAACATGTTGACTTCATGAAGACTTTACACGACATTGTCCTGTTTATGGGACAGAAATGACCACTGACGGAAACAAGTCATGAACCTGTTTAGCTCCTGAGTCCTACGGGAAGGGGGGAGGAGGAGAACCCAAAGGATGAGGATGAGGACCCTGAGGAAACCCTGGTAGTGTTAGAATAGACTGATCCTGACTCTCTGGATGTTGACACTTGAATCCTCACCACGAAGGAGTGGACAGCAGAGACTCACCTCCCCTGGAAGACCTGGAGGACCCTGGTCTCCTTTCTCCCCCTGTTGGACACCATCACATTACAGTCATGGTCAGGATGACATTTCTCATATAGCAACTCAGAAGGAAGTAGTCTGCTTAAAGGGTTTTCTGCCTTTAGTCAGTACATCATGCAGAACTTGGACAAGACAAGGCAAGGCGAAGTCCACCAAAAGGTTCCCTCTCAGATGCAGTACTGGGGTGGTTTTTAAAGATCAGGCTGAAAAAATGCAAGGATAAAGAAAGTGACCTAGAGGATGGTCCAGGGCACTGTTTGAGGAGGACATCATTGCCATGTTGGATGAGGACCTGCCCCTCCTCTCTGATTGGACAGCTGGTATAGCCTATTGCAGAGGAACTGCTTTATTTTACAGAGGAAAGATTTTGGTGGACTTTGACCTGAAGACGAGGTGAATCGGCCACGTTCCCTGTTCGCCGTGCAGACTCACTTTGGTTCCATCCAGACCTGGAGGACCTAAATAACCACGATCTCCTGGTTCCCCCTGCAGATACGTGGACACACCAGCAGAGGACAACCAGGAGTCACACAGGCTCTTTGGTCAAGTTCTCGCACAACCTCCGCATCAATCACAAACTATAAGTCATGGCAGTGGGAGGTTAAATTTTGCCCCCTGAAGCTAATGTTAGCATAGCATGTAGTTACCGGTTGTCCGAGCTCTCCAGGGAACCCGTCCTTCCCTGCTTTTCCCTGAAACACAAAGAAGCCAAGGTGGAAGGATTGTGACTGTCTGAGTAACAACTGACAGAAAGGTCAAGAGGCAGAAACCTTTCAGGGGAATATTCATTTAGCAAGCTAGCAGTCAAAGCTCAGGCCCAGGTTTCCTTCGCTTCTCCTCCAGCCCTCCGGCCAATTTCTCCGCGGTCCGATTTCTGGAACCTACCGTTGAGCCCGGGTCACCTCGCTCTCCCTTGAATCCTTTAATACCCAGGCTCCCCGGCAGACCCTGGAGGACAAAATGAACAGCTCAGGCGTCTTTTTACGCTCAAATAAAAGAGAAGGGGTCGTTCACGGACGGGAAGTCTTACAGGAGGTCCGCGGCAACCCTTCTCTCCGAGCTCACCTGGTTCTCCCTGAAACACAAAAACCAAAGTCTGAAATGTTCTACCATAAACTTGGAGCGGGTTGATTTCATGTGCCGTCATTGGCGGAACCCCAGGTCAGGTTCTCTAGGCTAAGAGGAGTTCTCCAGAGACAAGCTAGCCCAGGGGTGGGCAAACTTTTTGGCTTAGGGGACACATTGACTTTTAAAATTTGACATATCAGATTCGTCAGACATTTGATTTGAAAATAAGACCAGCTTGGTTTTGAAGGCTCTGACGTTTGCTTGCATTTCATGTACAAACCAGTGTTTCCCTTGTAGCTTCACGTCCAGCTCATTCCTGTGTGTCAGGGAAGGTTAAATCACAAAGCCAATCTGAGTCATTCAGGAAAATAGGTCCCAAAATGAAATAATCTCCTGTTTGAGCTCCAACCTTCATTGATCCAATCCTTCACATCAAGTATGAATTCTGTACCAATCTTTGGCGGCCGGATTAAAAGGACCAACGAGCCCAAGGGCCGTAGCTTGCCCCCCCCGAGCTAGCCGGACATACAAGTGAATATAGAGATAGGAGGACAGACCTTCAGCTCCTTTGGACCTTCAGCGTAAAGTTTGATTCCTTTCTGTCCCGGTATGCCCGGAGGTCCACGGTCGCCCTGGGAACCAACCAGCGTTCATGGTGTTAGCACATTAGTGTGGGTGTTAGCATTGGACGTTAGCCTCGACATTAGATTCAGACACACCCTCTGGCCTTGCGGGCCGGGGATGACGGGACTAAGACCCTCCTGGCCCTGGTGAAGAGAAGGAACATCATCAGTGCAGCGTCAGGAAGCACGACCTACCTGGGAACATTGTCCTGTTCCCAGAAGTGGGTCAGAACGTCACGCTCGAGTGTGGCTTCATCCAGAGCTTGCTAGTCCACCAACTAGCAGCCTCCGACAGGGAGGAGCTTACACCACACTGACCTTCTCTCCTGCTATCCCTGGCAACCCAGGACTTCCCTAAAACAGAAGCAGCTGTCAGATGATTGGGCGGCCGATCACACAATCAGACTCCTCGACATTCAGAACCTACAGGACGTCCGGCAGGTCCCGGTGGTCCCGGCAGGCCAGGTTCTCCTAAGTCTCCACGCAGCCCCTGAAACACATGCAGCCAATCAGGGGACACGGTCATGACTTTTTGGTGAGGATGGAGGGGCGAGGGGTACTGACCCTTTCTCCATCTCGTCCTTGAGGTCCTGCTGCCCCCTTGATGGCCGTTGGGGTGGGAAAGACCAGGGTGTCACCCTGAGGAGACCAGAGCCAGAGTTCAAACCAGGGTCAGACAAAGAACCATATCTGGAAACAAAGTCATTCTGTGACCTCTGACCTTTGGTCCTCTCACTCCAGGCTGACCCTGAAAGACACCAACACAGGTAGCTTTAGCCTGATGCAGCAGGTTAGCCCAGCTTAGCATTGGTGTTTTCTATCGGCATCGGGTAGACTAAAGGGTTGAGGACTCACTTGCTGGCCGACGGATCCTGGAGCACCCGGGAACCCTGGGTAGCCGTAGTCACCCTGGGAGACATCAATCAACCAGCCAACTGATCAATCAGTGATCAACGGTCGGAAGAAGAAGCCGTATCACGAATGGAAACCAGATCCGATCGAAATAACAGGAAAGAACGAACTGGAGGACGAGGTAGAACCTGCTGGACTACAAACCTGAGGGGACCTCAAACAGCCTCTGACGCAGGACGAAACCAACATGGCCGACTAATTGCAAGTTCCTGACCCCGGGGACCAAACCCTGCAGTTTGTTTTCCTGGCTCCTGATTCGCTTGGGTACCTTAGCTTAGCATCGCAACTCCGAGAGTTCTAAAGATCCCGTGGCGAGTGAAATCCGTACCTTGGTGCCGTTGCATCCTGGGAGTCCTGGTTGGCCGAGGGGCCCCTCGTGGCCCGGAAGCCCCTGACAGGAGACAGCAGGGGGCGTCAGAGTGCAACCTCCATCGGATTTAAGACCAGGTTTCCTTTCCCTTTCTGAGACCGCAGGGCTGAAGACCAGCATGTCTCTGGGACATCTGCAGGTTTCTGTGACACCTGGAGGCCAGTTTCTGGAACGGTCTCACTCTTTGGTGTCAAAAGAACCTCCAGGAGCCACATGTTTACTGGTAGCACCACTGCTTTACACTTCTAATTTCAAATGGTTTCTTTCAATACAAGAAAAGCTTCTTTTGGCTTCTCGAGGGTCCTTTTAGCTGCAAAGTGTTAGTCCAAGCAGCTTATCGGTTCTTTTTGCTGCTAATTGGTTCTTTCAGTTGCTAATTGGTTCTTTTCACTGCTAACTTGTTCCTTTAGCTGCTACTTCATTCATTTAGCTGCTAATGGATTCACTTGGTGATGAATTTGTTCTTTCGGACGCTAACTTGTTCCTTTGGTGGCCATTTTGTCCCATTAGCTACTGATTGGATCTTTTAGCGGCTAACATCTTCCCTTAGCTGCTAAACTTGTTCCTTTTAGTTACTAATTGCTTCTTTTCACGGCTTATTGGTTCTTTCAGTTGCTAATTGCTGCCTTTGGCTTTTAATTGGTTCTTTTATCTGCTAATTGGTTCCTGTAGCTGCTAATTTGTCCCTTCATTTGTTGATTGGTTCCTTTAACTGCTGATTAGTTCTTTCTTTCGGGTTGAGAGGTTTCAGCTCCCGGTCTTGTGAACGTTCCTCAGTGGTTCTTACCGGTAGCCCCGGCGGCCCAGGGAACCCTGGCTTTCCTGGAAGGCCCTGGAGAAGACAGAAGGGTGGGAGTTGAACCAGCAGCCTGAGGCAGTAGAGCCGGCCCGGGGTGGCGCCCCCTGGTGGCCCGGAGGCCAAAAGGAACGGCTTCATCCGCAAACAATGTCCTTTATCCGCAAGACATTGCTTATGCTATCTTGAAACATGATGCTAACAAATAATGCTTAACTGGAGCACAGATGCTAACACAAAGCGCTAAGTGGCTAAGATGAGCCGTAACAGCAGTCGTACCCGAGAGCCCTTGAGTCCAGGAATGCCGGCTGCTCCCCGCTGACCCTGAAGAAGAAGAAGAAGAAGAAGAAGAAGAAGAAGAAGAAGAAGAAGAAGAAGAAGAAGAAGAAGAAGAAGAAGATGATCAACAAGAGCAGCAGCTGCACAACAACAACACAAAATGTCTGCTAACAAACCTTCTCGCCAGCAGGACCCTGGTGACCTTCGTTTCCAGGGTAACCAATGACTCCAGGAAGTCCATCGTATCCAAGGTAGCCAGATTCTCCCTACACACACACACACACACACACACACACACGCACACACACACACACACACTATCAAGTTCAAGATCCCTATTGCTGCAGTCGATCTGCTAATTGGAGCTCCAGGTCCGCTCACCTTCTGACCTTTGACCCCGTCACAGTGACACAGAGATGCCCCGCTGCAGTGACACACCTGTAAACACACACACACACACACACACACACACACACACACACACACACGCACACACACAGGATCAGCCGTAGTGATTATTGATAGATGATTCCTGACCAGTGAAATGTTTTCTAATGTTATAATCTGATTCCCATCCTCAGCAGTGTGTTTCTGTGTGTGTGTGTGTGTGTGTGTGTGTGTGTGTGTGTGTGTGTGTGTGTGTGTGTGTGTGTGTGTGTGTGTGTGTCCGGGCCGTGACCCGAGCGCCGTGGCGTCCGCGATGCGACGACCAGCTGATGTTTTATCTCCAGACGGCCTGAAACCCAAACACGGCGTGCTTCCTGCAGGTGAAACATTGGGCCGCCGGCTTATCTGCCGCGCCGTCTGCCGCCCCGATGGAGGAGGCGTCCCGACACGCCGGAGCGCCGCCGCATCCGGGGCTTCGCCGTCAGCTGCTCCTCGCCGGGAAACAGGAAGTGGCGAGGAGACGACTTCACAAAATAAAAGCATGGAGAGGTGGGGGGGCAGGGGGTCCCTGGGAGATCCTTCAGGAACCTGAAGGTCCTCCAGGTCCTTGAACATGCTATCTGGTCATTTGTGGGATTGGTTTCCTGTGTATGTGTGTGTGTGTGTGTGTGTGTGTGTGTGTGTGTGTGTGTGTGTGTGTGTGTGTGTGTCAGTAATAACAACAGATCAGGACAAAAGGCTGAAACAGAAAACAGACAGACTAAGACAACAGCGTCCAGACAGACGGACAGAGAGCTGTCGGCCAATCAGATAAGGCCGCTGCCCCCCCGCTCACACACACACACACACACACACACACACACACACACACACACACACACATCAGCTGTGTGATTTCAGGACTTTGGTGCAAAACAAACTTCTGGTCTCGCAGTCACGCATCTCCAGCCTGCCGCCTCCCTCTGCCCCGCCGCCTGAAGCCGTCCCACCTCGGCTCCTCCCGCAGGAGCCGGTGTTCCCCATCCGGTCCTGGTCCGCTCCGGTCCGACCCCCATCCGGGTCCAGGTCTGGTGTGAGTCAAGCCCCGGTCCGGTCCCGATCTCGCCCGCGTCCGACACGAGCCCACATCTGAACCCCACCTGGACCGCCTGACACTCGTACGGTCCCATCTTGACTGTCCTGGACCCGGCCCGGCCCCGATCCGGGTCCGGTCTGGACAGGTCTGAGCCGATTCATGGATTCGGTCTGGCCCTGGTCTAGGTCTAGTCTGGCCTGGTCCGGACTGTCGTGGACCCAGTTTGACCCCGGTCTGGCTGGAGTTCAAGCTTGGTCCGCCCCTGGTCCAGATGAAGTCCAGACCCGGTCTGACCCTGGTCTGGGTCCAATATGGCCCTGGTCTGGCTTGACTCCAGCCCCGGTCCGGGCCGACGTCTGGCCCGGTCCACACCGTCACGGATCTGGTCTGGCTTAAGTCCGGCCTCTGCGTGGCCCCGAACCAGGTCTAGTCCGGCCCCGGTCTGTCCCCCGACCCTTGGTAGGTCCAGAGTCCCCAGGGTGAGATGGAGGCCACCAGGTGGGGGAACCCAGGCGTGGTCCGGGCAGCGCCCCCTCCTGGAGGTTCTTCTCCGAGCTCTCGTCCCAGCGGACGGAGCCTCTAGAAGGACCTGGAGGTCCTGGTCCAGAGGTCCAGAACCACCTTGACATCTTCGCATCCAGGGGAGACCTGGTTTTTTTGTTTGTTTGTTTTTTTAACGTAACGAGGCTCTCAATCTTCCCGATTGTCGCCATGGTAACGGCCCGTAGACACACACACACACACACACACACACACACACACACACACACACACACACGCACACACACACTCCGGTCGTCCCTGTCATTGAGTTGCGCTCCGCCACCAAAGATGACAAGAAAAGTTTCGCGTGCACTCACGGTTTCCGCGCGTCCCGAGGTTCCGGTGGTGACGAGCAGCAGCAGCAGCACCGGGAGGCGGAGCGGCGGCTCCATCCGGTCGGTTCGGTCCGCGGGTCCCGGCTGCCGGTGCGAGGAGCGGGCGAGTGACGGGAGAGCGCGCGTCAAGCTGGCGATACGCAGCGCGACACTTCCGGTTAGCCTTCAAAATAAAAGCACCGGACAACCCTGTCACGTGACCGGGATCATCTGCCCCCCCCCCTCCGGATTTTTTTTCATTCAAACCTTTTTTTATTGAACATAAATAGTATAACTAGATACACATATGTACAAACAAACATATTAATGAATCAACCGGATGAGGAAGCAAAGGTCATGAGAACATCCGTTCTGTATGTGATCACTTTGATGTACCAGTTAACAGAGTTAAAGGTTTGTGAGAGATGTTTAATGCCAGAAGAAAAAGAAATTAAAAGAAAATAAATAAGTTAATTAAAAAAAAGGGGAATTAAAAATTGCAAGGGGAATATAAAATGTAGTTAACTTAGTGGTTCACACGGAATCTCAGACATCAAAGAGTATATTTTTTTTATATTTTTGCATTTTTCCAAAGGTATTAATTCATTCAACCCTTTCTTTTGCTGGGGAGCCGCTATGACGTCACGTTTCCATGGTGACCAGGGGATGTGGGTGTGTGTGGGGGGCTAGGTGACGTCACACGCCAGGTGCGGAGGCCCACCCGGAAGTGGTCATCCGCACGCGACCGCAGGTGAGGCTCACCTGAACATGGAGGTGCGGATCGATGGATCGGAGAGGAGAAGAACGTGAGTTATTGATCGGCTCGTCGCCTCTCTTGATTTAAATGTTTACTTTATTGATCACCTGAACGTCGTGACTCAAAGTGTGTGCGTGTGCGCGCGCGTTCATTTGCAAAAACCCGCCAAGAGAGAAAGAATCAAAGGTAGAATCGGACGCTTCCCGGCAGCTTCCCAAGCCGCCATGTTTGTAGTTTTTGCTCCTCTTTTGATGCAACACGTGACCCCCCCCTACACACACACACACACACACACACACTCACACACCCGGGCTTTTATTTTGTCAGACCGGAAGTGTGCTCGGCGGCTGAGCGGCGCGCGTGTGTCGCAGCAGCCGCGGCGCGTTTTTTTCCTGCGGTTAAACTTCACTTTGGCCCGACGTGAAGGGCGCGAGACGCACCGGAGCAGCGCGAGACCTCCAGGTAAGGACCCGACCAATCACAGCCCGCGCGCGGGTAATTGACCGCCAATCAGCCGGTGACCGGCGCCGATCGGCCGCGCGTGACGTCAGCTGCCCATCAATCTTAATGATCCGCGCACGAGTAACGGGGTTCTTTCCCTCCGTTACTCCTGCCCCCCCCCTCCCCTCCCGGGAGGAGGGGGGGGGGGGGGGTCGGTTCAGGTTCGGCGCGGCACCTCCGTGCGTGCGTGCGTGCGTGCGTGCGTGCCTGCCTGCGTGCGCACGGACGAGAGCAATATCAATATCAATCATCAATGATCAATAAAGTATTATTATAATAAAAGCTCTTTACTTAAAGAGGAGTTTCCGATCGATCGGCCGCCGACGGGACGGTCGTATCTTCAGCGATCGATCAGTTATCCCTCCTTATGATAATCAATACCGTCCGATCGATCGGTTTCCGCTTTGATGTGAAAACATCAAAGACGTGATGTGATTGATCCCGTTAGGAAACAGGAAGTTGAAGATGTTTTCCCGCAGACAGACCATAATAATCTCCACCATCTTTGCCACCTTTTGTTTTATTGACTGCGCCTCGATCAGGTTATTGATTTTGACGTCTTTTGCGTCGCCCGAGCCGCGACCCGATGTATTGATTTCCCCTCGCCGATCCGATCGGTCAGCGGCCATCGATGGATTGGATTGGTTTAATATCGGCCGATCTCAGCTCGAAGTCTCGGAAACTTGTCGATGGATCGGTTTCACCCCTCTTCCCCCCCGCAGGGCGACCGGCAGCATCGCAGCAGCGCAGCCTCCTGATTGGCCGAGAAGCAGCTGGGGGCGGGACTCGCCATCGGCGGAAGATGCTGCTGACTTCCTGCTCCACCCGCGGCGCCGCCTGCCTCTGGTGAGCGCCGGACACCGTCACGCTGTTAGGGGGCGGGACTGCGAGCTGTCCGTCAAGGAAGGGGGCGGGGTCTCTGATCACAACGCAAAGAAGGGGCGGTGCCAATGACATCTACATTAAGAAGGGGCGGGGCCAATGATATGTACATTAAGAAGGGGCGGGGCCAATGATATGTACATTGAGAGGGGGCGGGGCCTCTGATCAGGTAATGAGGTGTTTGAGCGAACGAGCAGCAAGTAGATGTCGGGAGGGGCATCTCGAGGTCAGAGGTCACAGGTCACATGTCGGAGTGGGCGGGGCCAAACCCCAACTCGCACATCGTCCGAGTTCCTTCCACGACGAAACGGCGAGTTTGGGTTTGGCCCCGCCCACTTCCCCAGGGAGACCCGCCCCCCGGCGGGGATTTGATCGATCGGCCTGGAAGGTCCTCGTTTCTTCGAGTTAATTGAAGATCCTTTAATGAGGTCGTCTCGGTCGACCCCTGACCCCTGACCCCTGACCCCTTCTGACCCGCCCTCCTCCTCCACAGGTGCTTCCTGGTTCTGACGATGGCGCCGGACGTTCTCGGGGTGAGTTTCCTTTCTGCTCCTCACTGGCGTTTTATTTGGAAGGGGCAGATCGCCTTTTCAGACGTTAGACCAAGCTTCTCTAGATGTTCCTCCTGAAGGTTCTGAAGGTCCCGTCGGTTTCTGTGACGTTCCCTGAAGGCCCCGCCTCCATGCTTGTCTGATGTTCCAGCGATAACGTTTGAAACTGTTGGGGAACACCTGTCTGCCTCCGGTTCTCTGACGTTCTAGCGGATGATTATCTCCACCCTGAGAAGCTGCAGCAGACAGCGGGGGGGCAGAAGAAGAGCAGATGCGATGGAATGGCGATATAAGACGCGAGGACACGAAGGGAAAAGCTGGTCCCCCAGGCGGGCGGCGGTGACGCCTCCCCGACGGACGGGCTGAGGTGATGCGGGGACGGAAGCGTGGGGGCAGAAGAAGAGGTCATGGGGTGCAGAGGAAGGGGACGCCGGGAGGCCGGAGGCCAGACGGGTCCCAACATCAGACGGGGGTTTGGAGGACAGAGGTGTCGGGGGGCGGCAGGGGGCGGAGCCTGCCGGAGACCAGACAGTAGCAGATGCCTGATGAGGCCGCTGATAGAAACGCCTGACTGAGGAGCCAGTTGACACAAGCAGGCAGGAATGTAGGTTGCAACACAAACACTGGCTGGGGGGGGGCGGATGGGGGGGTCTGAGCGCGCTCAGTGCAAACACACCGGGCGGACGGGCGGGGTGCACGGAAGAGGTGCACGGGCGGGGGGGGCGCCGGCGGGGTTCAGGGAAGAGCTACAAGGGACCGGATTAGTGGACCGGGGTACATGGTTGGGACGCTTGGCTAGGGTGCCGGGCCTGGGGTACAAGTGGGGTACAAGTGGGGTTCAAGTGGGGTGCAGGGCTGGCGTAGACAAGTAGACTTGAATATGGCTCCTTCCTGGTCCAACTAGTTGCCTTCAGATTAACCAGCTTGTTGTCAAAGGTTGACTACCAGCTGAAAGCCAGCGTCAGATCCAAATCAGGACTTTGTTGTTTTCTTGACAAGACGGGTGGCAGCCACATGGCACAAGAGGAGCCCCTTCCAATCAGGGAGTGACCCTGTTGGACGCAGTGCAAACACACCGGGCGGACGGGCGGGGTGCACGGAAGAGGTGCACGGGCGGGGGGGCGCCAGTGGGGTACAGGGAAGAGCTGCAAGGGACCGGATTAGTGGACCGGGAAGAGCTGCAAGGGACTGGATTAGTGGACCGGGGTACATGGTTGGGATGCTTGGCCAGGGTGCCGGGCCTGGGGTACAAGTGGGGTGCAGGGGTGGGATAGACAAGTACACTTGAATATGGCTCCTTCCTGGTCCAACTAGTTGCCTTCAGATTAACCAGCTTGTTGTCAAAGGTTGACTACCAGCTGAAAGCCAGCGTCAGATCCAAATCAGGACTTTGTTGTTTTCTTGACAAGACGGGTGGCAGCCGCATGGCACAAGAGGAGCCCCTTCCAATCAAGGAGTGACCCCGTTGGACTCGTCCATCCTGCCGAGTGAAGACATGAATGTCCGGAAGGGACAGAGGTGAACGGATGAACCTTGGATGATCTTTCAAACATCGGCGGAAATGTTTCTTTGATCTGATATGAAGATACGAGACAACAAATACCGCCAATCAAGAAGACGTCAAGGAGTTTGCGTCACCCAAAAATAAAAAATAGAAGTTTGAGGTGAGCACAAGGATCTGAATCGATGTCCCCAAAATGGAGACCTCCCACCGCCGATGAAGAAGAAGATGAAGATGATGAAACTCCTGCCATCTGAAGTCACTTACTTGCACTTGTTTCTCTACCTGACTAAGTGGAGGATGCCGTGATTTTCAGTCCCACCTGAAAGAAGGAGTAATATAAGCTAATTTGTAGCCTGTTAGCTTTTTGTTGACTATTGCAGGATGGCACTTTCTTGCCCCAGAAAGTTTATTGAACTAAAGGTGAAGACGTGATCTGGATCAAAGTGATGAAGACTGTCCATCAGATGAGCGGTAGCATTAGCCTAGCAGCTAGTCATATCAGCCTATCTCCTCAGCCTGCAGGTTCTATGGTGGCATTGGGCGTTCCCCCAGACGTTACTGTAAACATCAGAACGCTGCTGGCGGACGAGTCCCCGTCGTTCCATTCAGGCTTTCACATTGAAAGATTAACAACCCTGAAGTTCTGGAATCATCAGGGCGTCCGCTACGTTCTGAGGGCCGAGTCTGCAAACAGACTCAGGTGTTCCCCTCCTGATCGGAGGCCCTGGCTCTGATTGGTCGCTTTCAACACCTTGTGGTTTCAAGGCTCCTCAAACAGGATCACACTCGCATACCGTTAGTCTCCAAGCTGCCGTCCAAGGCACCAGCCAGACCTTGTGATCGCTGCATGGTCTTCTTTTACACCATCCTCAGCAGTGATTGGTCAGCAAATGGCGATAAACACCAAGAACATCCACCAGAGGAACCCTCCCAGAAGACGGAGGTCCCGTGTGTTGATGAAGGTTCTGGAATGAAGAACCTCAGAATGTCAGTGGGACTGTGTCTTAGCCAGTAACGTGGTTCGGCAGACATGCTAACAATGCTAATTGTTGCATGTCAACATATGGGGGGCTGCGTCTCAGGCGGCAGAGCCGGTTGGCAGACATGCCAATGATGCTAACTGTAGGACTGCAGAGGTTCTCAGTCGTCCAGCTCCATCCAGGTGAATCCTTGTCAAAACCTTATCGTGGCACCTGGACTTGATTTCTTCCCTTAAAGATGCTCATCAGTTCTACGGACTGAAATCTGGGTTTCTACCTGGGGCTGGGGGGCTGCTGTAAGGTGACATACTCATGTCAATGAGAAAGTTCCTTTGCAGAAACTAGGTTGAATGTCGTCAGGGGGAACAGAAGGTACAACTTCTGGGGACTCACCGGAGTCAGTTGCTTGTACGTCTGAAGTTCAGATAATGTGAGACGAAAGAAAAAAAACCATGAGATCACTTGGACCGAAGCTCAGCGGTACACGGCTTCAATGGTGCAACCATCTGCCCTTTCTAACCAGAATGCGGACATTGCTGCCCTCAAAGGAGCGGCCCTTGTCCTTCAGGTGTCGGTGGACTGTGGAGTCTTGTCCTGAACATGTGGATCTCCTGTGTTGGCCAGAGGTTGTTTGGTCTCACCAGAATAGACCTCCTCACAATCTTCATCGCAGATGACCGCATGCACTACATTTTCGATCCTGTGTCTGGGTTTTCTGTCCTTGGGATGCGCCGGCCTTTGCTTTAATGGAGGTTGTGGGGAGTGAAATGTACCAGTCTGAGTTTCTCTGAAGTACCAGTGATGTTTGGGACGACAATGTGCTTGCGTTTGATCCTGTCCTCCTCTTGTTCAATGTGCTCTTCCCTTCGGTGGCTTCTGTTTTGGCAAAGGCCCAATTAGGGTAGCCACAAGAGTTCAGGGCTAAATTCGGCCTCAGTTCATCTTCCTTCAGCAGTTGATGGAACGGCTTTGGAGCAAAGGCAAAAAGTTCTGATTACCCCAAGTTTGTGTGCAAGGGGTCGGTGCCAGTCAAAGAGCAAGAATCGGTCTGTGTGTGCTGGTTCCGGTGGACTTTCCTGGAATTGGAAAGGAATGCGAACTGTGGCGTGTCAACGCAGGGTACCCTGAGTCTCAGCCGGCAGAGCGGGGGTTCCTCCGGCCGGAGGGATGGCGGTTCGATCCTCGGCTCCTGTTGACTGCGTGCCGAAGCGTCCTTGTGCGAGACGCTGAGTTGCTCCCGATGGTTGGCGCCTTGCATGGCACTGCTGCTGCCAATGGAGTGAGTGGGTGAATGCAGCCCAATGTGAAGGTGATGATGGTGAGATACAAGCGGAGAACGTCAACTGGCTACGCTAGCTAAACTAACCATACTCGCCGAGCCTGTGCCAACCGGAGTCCTTGGATTTTGGGTGATGTGAAACTTCTCCAACTGCCCTGGAAAGAGAAGCGCTCGTGGACTTTAAGTGGAAAAAAATGTTCTAATCGGAATCCGATCTAGGTGACCTAGAACATCTCCACTGTACCTTCTTTAAATGTTGGTGCACCATTGGAAAAAAAATGAAAACACCCGTCCTGACCCCGCCAGTATCTCCGACTAAACAAAGGGTCGCCAGGTTTGTTTGGTCTAGCGGGGCGGAGCCATGGCGCGGGACCAGACATTCCTGCCCATCTCCTGGATTGTGGAAATGTCATGGAACATAGAACGTCTTCAGAAACGCTTGTTTTGGTCTGAAAGTCCTTGGAAAAAAAGAAAAGTCGTTTGTTTGCGTCCCGGAGAGTTTAAAGGTCCGATGGCTATCAGACCAACGCGTGTTCACACCGTTCAAAGGAAAATAGAGCGTGATTGTTTGGGATGTTATCTCACACACACACACACACACACACACACACACACACACACATGCAGTTTATGGTATCAATGGCATCTACCGCTTGCTGCACTTAATCCCGCCCATTTTTGGGGCTGCGGTGATGTCATGATGATGTCACAAGGGCGCCACGATGTTACGACAGAACCCAGAACCTGGTCTGGTTCCGTCTCCGACCTTCTGCGGGATCCGGCCTTCAAGGGGACGGATCCTCTGAGACGGAATCGACCGGGTGTTCCTTCTCTTCCAAGTTCATCTCCGTCCTCCAGTGTGGAACCCTGTCAGAACCCTGCGAGCACCTGGACAGAAGACACCCTGTCCAACCAGCCCAGAACCTGACCTGAGTGAGAAGATCGTGGTAAGCAGTCGGAGCAGGAGATATCATCGGTCCCATCAGGAGGAAAACCTCCAGAACATGAACTACAAAAGAACCCCTCGACACACATTGATGCAGGTGTACGCTTGCACACACACACACACACACACACACACACACACACACACACACACACACACACACACACACACACACACTCCTTGGTCTGCAGAGATAGAGATCTGGAAGGTGATGGTCGTGCAGCTCTGTTGGAACCAACCACCATAAAAGAAGAAGGGAATCCGTAACCTGATCCAAACTTGAAGAACCTTTCTTCTTCTTCTTCTCCTCCTCCTGGTTCTCCTTCACCATCCAGACTTCTCATTCACACATCTGAGGAACCCCGACACCCAGAGAACCCCAAAAAGTTGGGTTCCCCCGTGATATTGAGGAAACTTAACATGTGGGGACCCCAATATCTGGACAACCATAAATGTGAGGAACACCCAAGACATTGAGCAACACATGGGGGGAAACACCAACACCTGAAGCACCACAATGTGTGGGAGCCAGCGTGTGGAGAACCTCCTCAGCCCAGGGTAGCACAACACCCAGAGAACCACAAGTGGGGAACCCCAAAACATGTTGAGCCTTCTCCAAATCATCTCGTCTTGGCAACTGGACTTGAACTTCATCACTGGGAGATGTTTCGCCCGTCATCCCAGAGGCTTCCTTCTGTTGATCTTGCATCCTGCCTGAAGCCCAAAGACACCACAGACCTCAGCACCTCCATCCTTTATCTTGTTCATCAACTCGACACTGCAAGGAACTGTGACCGACGCCGATCTGCATCTCTAACGGGTTCAGAACGTTCTGTTTGGACCCTCATGCTGTCATTCCACGGCATCTGGCCTTTATTTGTTCATGTGATCATGTTGAGGCACTGCTTCTACCTGCAGCTTTGCAGAAGCGGCAGTAGTAATGGTAGTAGTACTTGCAATACAATAATAAAGTTTCCATGAAAGATGATGGGATGTATATGTTGGGTAAGGGGTTAGGTATATGTTGGAATCAGGTCGGAAGCCCAGTTTCAGCTCCTCCCGGTGGTGTGGAGGTGAATTAAAGAAAACATGTTAAAAAGAAAAAGCTGCAAGGCTAGCAGGAGCTACACTGCGCACTAACTAGCAGGAGCCGCGCTGCGTGCTAACAAGCAGGAGCTTCGCCGTGTGCTAACAATCGGGGGAATCAGTGCACGGTAACAGGCGGGAGCAGTGCTGCGTGCTAACAGGCAGCAGAAGCGCAGCTTGCTAGTAGGCTGGAGAGGTGCTGTATGCTTGCAGTCAGGAGAATCACTGCATCCTAACTAGCAGGGGCAGCACTGCATGCTAACAGCCAAGAGTGATGCTGCATGCTAACGAGCAGAAGTAGCGATGCATGCTAACAACCAAAAGCAGTGCTCTATGCCAACAAGCAGAAGTAGCGCTACACGCTAACAAGCAGGAGCAGGGATTCATGCTAACAACCAAGAGCAGTGCTCTATGCCAACAAGCAGAAGTAGTGCTCCATGCTAACAGCCAAAAGGTGGTGCTGCATGTTAACAAGCAGGTGCAGCACTGCATGCTAACAGCCAAGAGAGGGGCTGCATGCTAACAAGCAGAAGTAGCGATGTATGCTAACAACCAAGAGCAGTGCTCTCTAGTGCTACAAGCTAACAGCCAAAAGGTGGTGCTGCATGCTAACAACCAGAAGTAGCGATGCATGCTAACAACCAAGAGCAGTGCTCTATGCCAAAAAGCAGAAGTTGCACTACATGCTAACAAGCAGGAGCAGCGATGCATGCTAACAGCCCGGTCCGGTTCGAGGAGTGTGTGTAGGATAAACTGAAGCGGTGATTCTTTGTTGAAATATCTTGTCGGGGTCAAAGGTCACGGCTAAATGAGCAGGAGGTTCGAGTGTCCAGAAGCTTCATCTGATGGTGATGTTCTTCCCTCCTGCAGGGCGAGCGGACGGAGCCGTGCGGGGGGCGGGACTGTTCCATCTGCCAATGTCTGCCCGCCAAGGGCGCCATGGTGAGGCTCCGCCCACCTACACCTGTGCGCTAGCGTTAGCAGCTCTTCTGTTAGCACTACACACACACACACACACACACACACACACACACACACACACACACACACACACACACACACACAACCACCGCAGGAACACCTGAAGCTCCGCCATGTTTGTTTATACCAAGTCACCTCCTGGTTGGAGATGTTGATCTGGTATCTGCTGGAGGTCCTCTGAGCAGAGGAGGCTCCTGATGTTCTGCTCCTGGAGAAGCCACGGCGTTTGTCGCCATGAAGGCGCACGGCTGTTCGGCCACTTCCCGTTGCTACGGTCCCGACATGGAAGTGAAATATCTAGAAGGTCCCTGGATGGACAGGGTTCTTCTGTTGGGAACCTACAGTATCTTCTCTTACATTCTGCTGGTGGAGATCAGACAGCTGCTGGTGTCAAACCCTCCCTGGTTCCACCTTGACTTGGAGAACCCTGGATTCTCCTGGTCAGGTGACCTCGAGGATGAGGTTCTCCAGATGTTTGGCTCTGCAGGACACTTGGTGACCAGAGACCATCCTGGAGGAGGAACCATCTAGATGTTCCTTCATAACATGATGAAACCATCCCGACAATATGTATGTCCAGGGCAGACACACGGGGTGTGTGTGTGTGTGTGTGTGTGTGTGTGTGTGTATGTGTGTGTGTGTGTGTGTGTGTGTGTGTGTGTGTGTGTGTGTGTGTGTGTGTGTGTGTGTGTTTGTTCAGCTGGTGCAGACAGACCGAGGGGATTGTGGGGAAGGTCTGTCCCAGTGATTTCATGGTCCAGTGACTTCAGAGAAACAGGAGCTGAGAGAAGATCATAGCTGTCACATCGGATCACACACAGGGACACACACACACACACACACACACACACACACACACACACACACACACACACACACACACACACACACACACACACACACACACACACACGGTGGAGGTGGTGGACAGAACCTGGTGCTCCTAGTGGACCAGTGGGGAAACAACAGGTCACATGACGCTAGCAGAAGCTTCACGGAAGCGGTTCATGATCGTGGTTGAAGATCTGGAAGATCTAGAGGATCTGAGACACACGTGAGTCCTTCTTCTGACGTGAGGTTTGGAATCCATGGAGACACGTTGGCATTCAAGGTAATACAGCTCCTAAGTCGTGGCCGTGTGGACAAACTGAACCTCGAGGACCTCAAGCCTCTCCAGGTTGATCCAGCCAGGGTTCTCCTCTCCGTGTCCTCCTGCCTGGTTCTCTCCAGGTTCTCCATCTTCCTCCCGCAGCCTGAAGACTTGAACTGCCACGGAGGAGAGTGGACAGTTGCTCGTCCCAGATGCAGATGAATGTCTTCACAACCTGACCATGAATGTGGACCCTCACGTCTGCTCTTCTTGCTTCAACAAGATCTTTCCTCAGCAAACCAGAGAACATCTGAACATCTAATGGCTGGATTGTCTGATGGAATCAATCAAATCATTATTGGAGGCCAAGGTTCTTCACATGGAGCGGCTTCATTTCAGAAGAACCTTCAGTTCTAGAACATTCCACAGCAGGTTCCCAGAGCTCCTGAAGGAACCAGACAGCAAATGTACTCTTGTTTTGTTTTTTTCTGCAGGGTCCTCCAGGCCCTCTGGGGCGGCAGGGCCCCCAGGGGCCCCCGGGGTTCCCGGGGCCGGAGGGGGCCCCTGGGGAGAAGGGGAAGCGTGGGGACGAAGGCCCGGCAGGAGCTCCGGGATCGAAGGGAGACGTGGTAAAGGACCTTTTGTGTTGTGGATGATGGTGTCCAAGTGATCGGGGCCGAGGGACTCGGGGACTCGGGGCCCCGACTCACCTTCGGCCTCTGCTCTTCCAGGGGAGTGTCGGCGTACCCGGTTTTCCAGGTTTAGAAGGCGTACCGGTAAGAGGCCCCGCCCACCCGGGCTTTGCAGCTCCCTGATTGGTTTAGCCGCGCCGTCAGGTCGAAGGTAACGCTCCGACAACGGTCTGGTTTGTTCAGGGCCACCCGGGTCCGGCAGGCGGTCCCGGGTTTCCGGGTCTAGATGGATGTAATGGAACCAGAGGGACACAAGGGGAAGCTGGGCGTCCTGGAGAACCAGGGCCGGGCGGGCAGAAGGTCGGTAACCTCTCAATCTAATTCAGCCGGTCCTGGTCCGGCATCTGGGTGGAGCTACAGAAGAAGGTCCGCTGCAGTCGTTACCATGGTAACTATTGTGTCTCGCAGGGTTTACCGGGACTGAAGGGTTTTCCGGGGGATCCGGTCACCTACTTCATAGAGTACCCTGGAATACCTGTAAGTACACCTGCAAGTCCATGGCACTGCAAGTACCCGCGAGTGCACCTCTACCGTAAATATAACTTTAACACATACGTGTCCGGTTCAGGGTGACGTAGGAGCCAATGGACTTCCTGGTTTTCAGGTGAGCAGGTTCATGTGAAGGTTTAACATGTGGATGTTCTGAAGTGAGCAACTGAAAGCCGTTGTTCCGTGTCTGCAGGGGGAAAAAGGTCTGCCTGGATTGTCTGGAGTTCTGGGTCCTTCAGGTCTGGACGGAACCAACGTGAGTCCCCGTCCTCAGGGTGTTCGGTTCGGTCGACAGACCCGAGAAGATCAGGGAGTTTGGTTGAAAGGAGATAGCAGTTCCACATGAGGCGGCTCACAGGAGCGACGATTGTCCAAATAACAAGAACGTTCTTGAACTGTTTGGTTCCAGAAAAATCTCTCATGAAGGTTCCTCTGTACAACGTTCTGCATCAGCAGAGTTTTATGGACCATCATGAGAGTCTTAAGTTCTAAGGATCTTCCCTGAACCGTGGCAAAGTTTCCCTCTCGCTTCAGGTGGAATGAAGAGAGCACGGTTCCTGATGGCCGATCAGATCCGGCTCAGAGCGTGGTGAGCGTTGTGCCAGCGCCCCCATGTGGTGATGGTGTGTAACGTTTATCATGTGTGTGTCCACAGGGATTCCCAGGTCTTACGGGTTCCAGGGGCCCGCCTGTAAGTCACATTCTATATGGCAACATACCGTCCAGTACCACTATCACAGCGGTGACTAGAAGGTGGTGGGTTCAACATCGATATGTGTTCCTCAAAACTTGGGCTGGGCTGGTCGGCTCAGCGAGAGGTGACCCCGTGTTGTTAGCAGAGATCCGATCGGACGCAGGTCGTCCTCATTCGAACTCTAAAAGTAGTCCCGGGTTTCCTGAAAACAAACCCCGCCACCCTTCGGAACGACTCCTCTCTGATCATGTGACCTTTCATGCGTTCCAGGGAGAAAAAGGCCGATCTCTGCCGGGACAGAAAGGAGACGAGGTACCGTTCTAGTTCCCGCCCCCTCAGTGACACCACCGGAGGAGGCATCTCTGAAGATCTCCGGCGTAGAGCTGTCGTGACCCTCAGTTTTGTGTGTGACCCCCAGGGCGAGCAGGGCCCCCAGGGGCCTCCGGGGCCCTTCGAGTATGTCGACCCTCCAGAAGACTTGTACATCAAAGGGGAGCAGGTGGGCAAGGCCTGGTCAACTTCAGCCAATGAGATTGCAGCTCACACATTCTGTGCTCTGAGGTGGATTGAAAGTCGCCCTTAAGGTTCTGACTTTGCGTTCTTGTGGTTCTTCAGGGCGAACGAGGGCCCAAGGGGGTTTGTGGCGTTCAGGGGCCGATGGTAAGTCTGGGAGAAAACCTCCGGACTGTTGTCAGGCTTAGCAAAACCTGGAACATCTGGACCAGGGTTCTTCTGGAAGGTTTTTTGGAGAAAAACAAAGCTGATGTGTGATTTCAGGGTTCAGACGCTCTTCCTGGAATCAAAGGAGAGATGGGGATCGTGGGGTTCCCCGGTGCCCGGGTGAGAGAACGTTCTCATTAGATGGTTCATTATTGGTCCTCAGAGTCCAGGCAAACCCACTGGAACTTTCAGTTTCCATGAGAGACGTGCTTGTGGTTTCAGGGTTTCTCCGGACGCCCTGGTCCACCTGGACAGAGAGGATACAAGGTGAGTCCGAGGACCAAGGTCAGAGGTATCTCATGAAGTGCTGAGCACTCAGACGCCCCTCCTTTGGGTTGTGCTCACACTCGCTGCTCCCGTTAATGCTAATTCAATCTAATTCCCCAAACCGCATCTCCACTTTGGAGACGACCCCAAATTTTCAAGATGTATCACCAAAAGAGACCAAGAAATGACTAATCAGAGAGCGCCATGCTAATATGCTAAATCAGATAACAAGCCCTTCCAAATTAGCATAAAAGTAGGGAAGCCTTTGCAAGGATGCTGGAAGGAAGGTGCTGATGATGGCCGACATCCCTGGGACTGGAATCATTGCGCTCCAATGACTGCAGCCTGCAGTCTAAAGGCAGGAAGTACTTCCCCATCTGCAGCACACTGGTGACGGCCGAAGGGCGAGGAGAAACATCAGTCCGAGCAGACCCACAATGTTCACAGCATTCAGCATCTCCAGTGTCCCAACTCATCGTGAAACATCTGTTCAATTGTTACCTGAAAGCTCCAGAACTTCCCTAAGGCCACCAGGATGTCCTCCTTCGGGACACCTCTGCCTCACTTCAGCAACCAGCAAAGACGTTGGTCTGCTCCAGGGGTCTAATGCTATGTGATTCTGTTTTGACAGGGGATTGTGGGAAGTCCAGGTCTCCCAGGTTTAATTGGTCAAGAAGGTCCAAAGGTTGGTTATTTGTTTCTTCTCAAACATCCTCTCTCTTCTTTCCCCTCACACAAACAAGATGTGATGGACTCTTCCTCAGTCCCAGTTTGCTGCAGGAAAGGTCTTCTCTGAATGGGTGACTTCTGGTGACTGCTTCATGATGTAACGTGACCTTTTGCTCCCAGGGTATGACTGGAGATCCAGGTCAGAAAGGTGTCCCCCGGGACGTTGAGATTTTCCACACAGGTATGACATCGTTTACAAAGGTCACTTCATTTTCTGTCATTTTTTCCCCTTCAAGACGGAAACACTGAGGGCTTTTCTGTCAGAGCTGATCTTCTGCTGGCTTTGATCCATTGCATCGTCTCAAACCACTACATCTATTTCTAGGTGACGTCGGTGATCCTGGGAGTCCTGGACCAAGTGGCCCCCCAGGAGATATGGGGCCGATGGGAATTCGCGGGCCCCCAGGGGTCGCTGGGAGATCCGTCCCTGGTCAGTGACTGAAGCAGGAGGACATACTGTGCTGTGGGTCCAAACCAGAGCAAGGCTTTTAATCAGGTCCACTCCTTCTGTTCAGGGCCGGTCGGTGCTGTCGGCTCAATCGGTGTTCCAGGTTCTCAAGGTGACAAAGGTGACCCCGGTCAGGGGTTTTTGGATGAACCCACTCCTGGAGAACCTGGAAAACCAGGACGGCCTGGATCTCGAGGACCAAAAGGAGAATCAGGGAGTCCTGGTACGGGAACCACGTCACACGGCGCAACATAACATCTGTGATGTCACTTCATTATCAGGGTTCTGTACCCCTTCTCCCCCCAGGTTTTTATTGTCTTCCTGGGGTCCCTGGTGGATCTGGAGAACCAGGTGGACGGGGCCCCCTGGGACTCCAGGGTTACCCGGGATATAAAGGTCAGTGTCTGAACTCCGGGGGACTTCTTGATTGATGGACAGATACTTTATGGATTTATTGAAACCTCGGTAGCAGCGGTGGCCTGAAAGTCTGACATGCGTCCCTGTCACCTTGAGTGGACCTGAGCACTGTGGCCTCCTGGTCCCTGATCTGGACCTTCACAGAGCTGCTCCTCCATCCACAGGTCGTAATGGCGACTGCGCTTGTGGCCCCTCCATTGAAATTAGGGGCGAACCCGGGCCGGAGGGAGAGCGGGGTTTTTCGGGAGTCCCGGGTCTCGTCGGTGCCCCGGGGCCGCGAGGAGATACCGGCTCAGTGGGAGATGTTGGCGTGAGCGGGCAGCAGGTGAGGGGATCAACGCTCAGGCAGGAACCAAACAGAATCAGTGATTCAGCGTCTCATGGGCTGATTGTGTTTCAGGGTCTGAGGGGCTTCCCAGGGGTCACAGGGTTCAAAGGTCAGAAGGGGGATTTCACTGTGGTGGATTTTAAAGGTGAGTTTATCAACCACTTGCTCTACTGACCTTTGACCTTCAGCTACAATAGTCAAGTCAAAGGAGGCGTCCCCTTGATACTCTACATGTAAAGCAGGGCTGGAAACGTCTGCGGAGATCTGTGAACTGATGGTTCTAAATGGACTTTAGGTGCGAAGGGGACGAGGGGTGCGCCAGGTCCTGAAGGGAGACAGGGTCTCTCTGGGAGAAGAGGAAATCCCGGGACCCCTGGGGCCCCTGGAAGCCCCGGCCCCCAGGTCAGTCCGCCTCTCCGCTGATTTCCGCCGGTGGCGCCTTCAGGACAAAGTGCTGCTGTGAAGCTGTAAAACTACGCCAATCTCCAGAGTCATTCTTCTGGTTTCAGGGTGACAGTTTCTACAGTTCTCAGGGTGACAGGGGCCTCCCTGGCCTCTCGGGGCCAAAGGGACTACCAGGACCTGTGGGGTCCCCGGGATCCAGCATAGTAGGAGCTATAGGCATACGCGGGAACCCTGGTGCCACAGGACCACCCGGCTCCCCAGGGCCCCCAGGCCCCAAAGGTGTTCAGGGTAAAAGCCGCATCCTCCTTTCACCTTGTTGAAGTTCACTTCCTGTTTGACTCGTGGTCTTCCTGCAGGAGATACACTGCCCTGCGCCCCCCGGAACCCCGGGGCCCCAGGAGAGAAGGGAGAGACGGGAAGTCCAGGTCTGTTTTTCTGCCTCTGCTGGTGCATCTCTTTGGTTGTTTGTCTAACACCCCCACCCGCCCCCAGGTCTCCCTGGCCTCCCTGGTCCTCCGGGATTCAGTGGGGTCACTGGACCCGATGGACCCAAAGGAGATAAAGGACAATCTGGACTTCCTGGACCGCCAGGACGACAAGGTACCCTTAGATATCAGATAAAAGTTCTGAGGTTGGAGATCCTCATCGCCTCATAACCCTCACTGACTGCCCCAACCCCTCCAGGACCACCCGGGTCAGTTGGAGACACTGGAGAGGAAGGACCTGAAGGATTCAGTTACACTGGAGAACCCGGTATGTCCCATAGACCCGTGACCTCACAGATAATCCGGGACTCCAGTCACCAGCAGACAGCGTAACAGCTCTTGGGTCAGAACATGCCAGAGAGACTCAGTTTTATACTGTTGCCAGGTTCCCCGGGGACTCTGGGTTCTCCTGGACTGAGGGGACCAACTGGGGACTCTAGGGTGGGACCCTCAGGACCCATTGGCTTCCCAGGACCGCTGGGCTCTCCGGGGCCCAAAGGGGTCCCTGGCCCCCCCGGAGAAGAGGGACTACAAGGTAGGTGATGGAGTTTTGTCCTTTTGAAATTGTGGAAGATGTCTCAGGTAGTTGGATGACAAGGCGGAAATAAGGGACAGAATCAGATGATTAAATTCTGGGCTTCTTCAGTTCTTTGGACGAATCGTGCGCTCGCATGTCAACCGAACGTGTGAGTGACTTCATTTCAGTGAAGTGAAATTATTGTATTGTTTCAGGGGCTCGAGGTCCGGTGGGCAGCCTGGGGTTGAAGGGCCAGAGGGGACAAGATGGGGCCTCTGGTGTGACGGGGCCCCCCGGCCAAAAGCCAGACCTGTGTCAAGGAGGGAAACCTGGTCCCAGAGGCCCCCCGGGCCCTCAGGGACCCATTGGGTCCCCAGGTACACTCCGGTCCCAAAAGATGTACTCAATTTACTGATTCTTGATTTGATGTGAGGTTTTTCTCCGCGCCATCTGACCGTAAGCCTCGTGATGTTCGTGCTTCGTTCCTCTCAGGATTTGTGGGAGAGAAGGGGGACGTCGGTTCAGCAGGTTCTCCGGGTTATGGTCCCCGTGGCCCTGTCGGTAGACCGGGGTCTCCAGGCACCCCTGGTTACCAGGGACCTCAAGGCCCCCCAGGGCCTACTGGAGATTCTGGACTGGCGGGGACCAATGGTCTGAAAGGTCAGGATCCCCTCATGTTCTCATGTACGTGAAAACCTCAAACAGCATCTGAAAATCCTTCTGGGTGATTCAGGTGTGATCGGACCACTGGGCAGAATTGGAGAACCGGGGCCCCAAGGTCAGAGTGGTGCCCCTGGAATTCCAGGAAGTCCCGGAGAGAGGGGGTTGCAAGGGCGGGATGGAGCTCCAGGTTGTGAGGGCTCTAAAGGACTAAAAGGTAAGTGTTGGTGCAAAGTGGGGTCTCCAGACCCCTCTTGGTCTTTTATGGGCCTTTGAGTCTTTCAAGGGTGCTTGAGGGTCATTGATGGATCTACCAAGGCTCTCTCGTGCAATGAAGAGTCTTTTGATTTCCCTTGTATTTATACAAGAGACAGAAGTTAAACATGATCTTTAGTCAGGGGCCCCTGACGTCCAGACTAACCTCACGTCCCATGTGTCCCTGCAGGACCAGAAGGGGCAACAGGACCCCTGGGAGAGACAGATGTCATCCCCATCAAGGGTGTGAGAGGAGAACAAGGCCCTATTGGCTTCATCGGCTTCCCGGGTCCTCGAGGTCTGAGTCTGTTACTATGGGGACGACTTTTCAGGGTGATGGATGAATGAGTCGTCACCTATTTTCTGAATAATGTTTTCACACATGGTAACCTGCCCCCTCCCACAGGGAACAGAGGTGCACCAGGCACTCCTGGTAAACCAGGGGTTCCAGGGACCAGTGGCCGCCAGGGCACCGTTGGGCCCCCTGGACCCTCAGGGCCCAGTGGCAAACCAGGACCCCCGGGATCACCTGGACGTCCAGGACCTCAGGGCTTCATCGGCTTTCCCGGCGAGACGGGAGATCCGGTAAGATCTGAGGTCACGGTGAAGTCATCAAACAGAGCCGTGGCGAGCGGTGGATGTCCTGAGTAGACACGGGATCTTGATGTAACCTATATCTTTAAGGTTGTGTCCCTTTCATTGAGCAGAGGCTGTGTCCCCCTGTCGCTGGGATTGCATGTCCTACCGCTTGACTCCCGTTGTGACTTCAAAAATGTGCTGCTAGCAAACTGGGGCGACTAGTTTGTAAAAGTCTGGGTTTTGGATGGAAAAATGAACGTTCGATCCAGGATCGAGATGTTTGCCGGTCTGCTGCTGTGTGGACGGGTCACTGGACAATGACCCCTGTCCGACCCCGGTCAATGTTTGATGAGTGCATCCCTCCGTTGGCAGGGTGACCTGGGATGCCCTGGTCGGTCTGGTGAATATGGTCTTCAAGGATGCACAGGACCCAAAGGTGAGACCTGCTAGCTTGACCCAACAGGTTTAGTGGAGAAAGAATTCCCCTTCCAGACATAAGAAACTTGTGATTGTGTGTTTTCAGGTGAAAGGGGTGACTCCGTGGGATCTCCTGGTCCTCCCGGAGACAGGGGACCCCCTGGAGACTTTGGAGAACCGGGTATCTCAAGCTTTTCAGTTTGATTCGGTGAAACCATCTGCTGGCTGAAAGTAAAGGTGTGAATCGGTTCTGAAAGTGGGCGCTGCCCTTTCAGGTGCACCGGGACCCCGAGGGGACTCTGGAAGTCTGGGTTTTCTAGGGCCTCCAGGAAACAGGGGATGCAAAGGAGACCCGGGTCCCCGTGGAGAACCTGGTTCGCCAGGTAAAGATACAAGTGAAACCTGGCTCATCCACACTTGAGATTGAATTCGGCCTGCTTGAGTTTGCTTCGTGTTTGATGGTCTATCTTTGTCCTTCAGGTGTGGACGGTCCCTCGGGTCCCAGAGGTCGACCAGGGGTTCCGGGTCTTCCCGGTAATGCAGGCGCTGATGGTCCTCCAGGACCACAGGGCGGCCCGGGACTCCAAGGTGAGGAGCATCTACGAATTTTCTTTTTTGTCCAAGATTCAGGACTTGGTTTTCCCTTCAGATTTGAAGTTTTGCTCAGGTTCAGGACCAGGTTTTGTCACCAAAAACAAACCCTAATGACCTCGGACGGTTCCATATCGAGGAGGGTGGGAGCAAGTAATGGGTCAGATGTCCTAGGAGTTGTATCGGGCCATGCCAGGCTTAATCAAAGATGTTCCCTCAGTGTCGGCCCTGTCACAACTCTTATTAAGGAGCGCCAGAACACTCAGTGGGCATTTCTGGTGTAAAACAGGTCCTCCTGGGCCGCTGGGACTTCACGGACTGGACGGTCTGAAAGGGGTGAAAGGAGACATGGGTACCAGAGGTAAGAATCTCCACCCTCGGCTCCACCTGAGCAAACAGGAGGAATCTGCTCCAACGTGTCGACCCATCTCTTCAGGTCTCGGTGTGGTTGGTCCTCAAGGCTCGCAAGGTCTTCCGGGTGATAAGGGCCCTCTTGGTCCTCTGGGACCGTCTGGGTCGTCACAGACCGGGCCTCCAGGACCTCAGGGCCCCCCTGGACCCAGAGGTGTGTTGCGCAAGAGTCTCAGCACGTTCAGGTTGTTCAGATCGGCCTGGCAGTCTCTGTGACACGTCTTCACATGTTGTTATAGGACTTCCAGGGGTGCGTGGACCTTCAGGGGAACCAGGACCAGACTGTAAACGTGTAATCCCAGGGCCCTCTGGTGATCCTGGCTCCCCTGGACCAGACGGAGAACCAGGTCAAGTCACTGAATCGACATTAAAACGAGTCCGCAGGGAACTGATTTCAGTGAGTGACTCTTTTCCTGTAAACGGTCTTTCAGGCAGTCCTGGTGACTTTGGGGAGCCTGGTCTGAACCCCCCGGTGCCGGGGGATGAAGGGGACAATGGGGACCCTGGATGCCAAGGACCGAAGGGAGAAACTGGATCTCCAGGACTCACGGGACTGCAAGGTGTCAGTGGGACTCCAGGGGCCAAAGGTTAGATTTCATGAAGAGGAACCCGGTAACCCTACTGGAATAAGACTGACTGACTTCACTGGCCAAGTCAAAGTGCCTGGTTCCTGTTTGACCCCCGAGTCTTTGGTCATCGTGTCTGTCGCCAGGTGAACGAGGTTCTCCGGGCCTGATGGGACTTCCTGGAAATCGAGGCTCCAGCGGATTCGCGGGTCCTCCTGGGCCTCCTGGACCGAAGGGCTTTCCTGGACCACCGGGTCCAAAGGGGGAACAGGGGAGAGTTTTTAGCTGCCCCGATTTCCCTCCGGGCCCCCAGGGACCCCCCGGCCCTCAAGGCCCTGTCGGCCCCCCGGGCGCTCCGGGTGCCGACGGAGAAACCGGCCTGAACGGACCAAAAGGTAAGAGATGGGGGGCAGAGATGTCTCTCTGGAGAGGAGGTGGTCTAGGACATCCAAAATAAACTTTGTGTTCTAGGCAGGAAGGGGGACTCAGGGTGCATCGGGCAAATGGGCCCCGAGGGCCCGCCGGGTCCTGATGGAGAATCCGGACAGCCTGGTCGGCAGGGGGAAGGCGGAATGGTCGGAACCCAGGGTGAGTCCTGCACCGTAGTTCCTATCACGTAGCTTCATGGGACTTGTGGCCTCTTCTTGATCTGCTGATTTGCTGAGCCGCTTCCAGCCTAAGTGACGGCCTGATCCTGATGGCAGGAACGCCCCCAGGTTACCATGGCTACGAGCCGTCTCTGGAGGTGGTTTCTCTGTCCAGGACTAGAAATCAGGACCACAGCGGAGCATTCAGATCTCTGCTCTGATTGGCCCCTGGTTGTTCCTTGCAAGAACTTCACCTTCAATGTATTTGGACCTACGATAAAGAACGGATTAGAACTGAACTGAACATGTATGCTTTATATATATATGCTTTGTCCCGGTGTGTCAGGTGATCCTGGATCCGTGGGGGACCGCGGCCCCCCCGGACCCTCTCGGGTCCTGAACTCGGGCTTCCTGGTAGTCATTCACAGCCAGTCGGTGGACATCCCGCCTTGCCCAGGAGACATGAGGGTCCTCTGGGTGGGATACAGTCTGCTGTACCTGGAGGGTCAGGAGAAGGCTCACACTCAGGACCTGGGTATGCACACACACACACACACACACACACACACACACACATACACACACCCTCCTTGGGTCCACGTGGTAACCTGCCGTCCCCTTCCAGGCCAGGCCGGCTCCTGCCTGCCCGTCTTTTCCACCATGCCGTTCTCCTCCTGTAACATGGGCACCTGCTCTTACGCCGGGCGCAACGACAAATCTTATTGGCTGTCGACCACGGCGGCCGTCCCCAGCGTCCCCGTGGGCGGAGCCTCCATCCAGCACCACATCAGCCGCTGCGCTGTCTGCGAAGCACCGTCGACCCCCGTCGCCCTCCACAGCCAGACCGACGAGCAGCCCTCGTGCCCCCCCAGCTGGAGGAGCCTATGGACCGGATACTCTTTCCTCATGGTGGGTACTTCTAACTACTACTACTAGTGCTAGTGCTGAAATACTGCTTCTACTGCTTCTTCTACCGCTGCTACTACAACACTACGATCCTTCAACTCAGAGTCCCACCTCGCTAGGGGCCTTCAGAGCAGCTACTCCTTCCTTATGGCCGGTACTTCTGGTAGCACTAAGGGTGGCATACTTGTACTCCTGCAAAAGTACAAAAGAGGGTCCCCAGGGAGGCCCGGTGACTTGGACTGAGTGGCTTAAAGGTGGTACGTGTGTTACCGCTACTGCTTATTGTACCGCAAACAGTAGAAATAGTGCCGTCTTAGTCCGCCGGCTGCCGCTGATGCTAAAACTGCTTCGCTAGATGCGCGAGCACTAACCCCGCTGCAATTTCCGCGCGCTAATCCCGCTCCTGGCGAGCCAGCCGTCCGTGCCGCCGCTCGTCCACCGGCCGAGGGAGGCGGCGGGTGATGTCATGGTGGCGTGTCGTTGCAGCACACGGGCGCAGGCGACGAGGGCGGCGGTCAGTCTCTGACCTCGTCGGGAAGCTGCCTGTCGGACTTCAGGGCTCAGCCCTTCGTGGAGTGTCAGGGACCCCGCGGGACCTGCCACTACTTTGCCAACATCTACAGTTTCTGGCTGACGCGAGCGGACGGGACGGCGGCGGCGGCCAACACCTCGCCCTCCACGCTCAAAGAGGCGCAGAGGCAGCGCCAAAATATCGGGAGGTGCAACGTCTGCATGAAGGCGTGAGGAGGCGCGGCGACGGCCGAGGACAGGACGACCGGACCAGACTGTTTCTCGCTGACCATCCGTCGCTGGTCGGACCTGAATAATTAACGGTTGTGTGTTTGACTTGTGTGATGACATCAGCAGGATCAGCCAATAAAAAGCCATCTCATCAAACCCGCTAGTTCTTCTGTAAGCGTGCGGCGGCCATGTTCCCGCCAGGACTCCCCCGACATTTCCGCCACGGACCGTCTCCTGGCCGCCTCGATCCTCACGAAGAAAGCGTCACGTCACCGTGGTAACGGTCAGAGAAGCAGATCGTCTCTGTGAGAAAATCAGAAACTCAGTCCTAGTTTAGATTGTCCATCGCTCTGTGCATTGTTGATTTATTTTCTTTTATTTTTTTACCAGTGTTCATGTTCGGGCTGCAGGCGCTGCGAGCGCCGTGGCTCCGCCTCCCCGCGGCACCGACCGCCGGATCATAAATGATCTGGCAGCGCGACGCTCGGTTTAAACTCCGCCGGTCACCGTGGCGACCCTGATCCTTGAGCCCCGAAAGAAGCGTATCTTAGTAGTGTTTGCGCCCCGAAGCAGTGTGTCCTGGCAGGACCGGCGTCTGAACCCTGACCCTCGGCCCCCCTTCCGCCGCTGGAGGAGCTTCTGCGATGTGTAAAAGTGGCGTCGCGGTCCGACTGTCCGAGGAGGCGGTGGAACCAAACGCAGGACGACCACCGGTCGGTCGGTCACGTTGTCTTCATCTTGAGCGCGCCGATATTTGTGATCGTAAACTTGATTGACAGCTGGTCAGTCCAGGTTAAGCTCCGCCTCTCATCTCATGACAAGTGCTAAGCTAATGAATGAACCAATAACGGAAGTTGCTGAACCTCTTCCCGAGGTGGACCGGGACGCCGGTTGAGGAGGAGTCTGTCCAAAGACCTCCTACTTGGACCGGCCTGATCTCCGCGGGTCGGTGAGCATTGATTTGTAGAAGATCTGGTCTGAGCTGGACCAGGATGAGGAGCAGTTGGGTTTCTGGTGCTGAGAAGGTCCTGGAGAAAGATCCGGTGGTTCCACGGTGGTCTCTTTGTTTCTGCGGCGTCTCGAAGCCCCTCCCGTCGGCCGCCATCGCTCGGTGTTTCCGCTGCTGCCGTGGTTTTCTTGGATCAGAGTGCTGACGGTTCCTGTCCATGTTCTCTGAGCTCCGGGAAAAGAGGCGGAGCTAAGACGAGGGGTTGTGACATCACAAATGGGCAGCCAATCCCGGAGACCTCGGACGTATCTAACCTTCACGCTGAGGGTGGAGATCATGTTGAAGGAGGACTTTCTTTGGTCTTAAGGAAGAGATGATTGGATGGTCTGGCGGTTGCCGTGACGATGACCGATTAAAGATCGGCATTAAATCTTTCCACTTATTTTGATCTTTTTAACTTTTTCACGCAAGTCTTCTTTGGCTGATCGATGACGGCGGTGAGCCGTGTGGTCACGCCATGGGGGGCGGAGCCTATCCTGGAGGGCTGTCTTGGTCTGGGCGTGTGGTTGGAGGAAAAAAAACAACTCCACTCCGACATTCTGTTCAGATGTTGAGAGATTAGCTTAGCATGGTTAGCAGAGGGAGGGCAGGTGTCTTGAGACGGTTCCCTCTGGACTCGACCTTTGACCTGCCGGTCCCGTGCCACCCGACCGCTCAGAACGGCTCCAGATCTTTATTTGAGTGTCACGTCACCACGGTAACAGTACGGGGTTCGGTCGTCATGGTTACCGCAGCACTAGAGAGAATAGAGAGCTTAGCTCCGATTGGCCGGCCGGTTGAGACTCTCTCCCTGCTGACGGCGTCTCCGTCGCTCGGTTGTCGGGGGCGGAGTCTTAGTTCAGCGGCGATGAAGAAGTCAAAGACCCGCCGTGAATCAGGTTCGTAGCGTTAGCCTTCGCGGGCTAACGTGCTAATCGACGCAACTAGCGAAATGTGAAGTTCTCAAATGTAGTTCCATTCGACTTGAACTGGTGGAACCGCCGTCGCCGACGGAAACCCGACTGTGGCCTCGCCGGTGCTTTTCTAGCCAAACGTCTCCGTGTCCAGAATCTTCTTGCTCTTTTCAAACGTCGGGATCAGCTGACCGGCCGGCTGCTCTCTCATTGGTCAGACACTCAAAGTTTGTCTCCAAGTTTGTTGTTCTTTTGTTTTGTTTTTTTTGTTCAAAGTTTCATTTGTCACATTTTTAACGTTTGAAACAAAACAAAATCGTGTTGAAAACCTCGGAGACTTCCTCCGGGGGTCTGGAACACGTGGACCTCAGCTCCGGGTCCAGGTCCAGGTCCTGGTCCTGGTCCCGGTCCGGGTCCCGCTGCTCCTGTTCTATCTGTGACTTGTAAATAAGTTTGCTGACCAACTGTAAATGTCTCTGTATTTATTGGTTCTGTTTGATGTCTCTTGATTTTATTTTGGCGAGCCGCCGAAGCCCCGCCTCCTCTCTCCTCCCTCCAAAATTAAACGCCCAAAGACGGCGCTGGGATTTCCACAGGATTCCTCGCCTTTTGTCGGTCCAACGACCGGCGGCGTGCAAACCAGAGACTGCAGCTCCGAGCTCGCCCTGCGGGGGCTCGGAGGAGGCCGAGGCTTCCCTTCTGTTCTTTGACATCTTCATCTTTGTAGGAGGAACCTTCTCACTAACATGTGGAACATCTTCTTTTCTGTGGACACAAAGCTTCAATAAACCGCATCAAACGTTCCCCTGCTCGTTCTCTAAGTCACTCCGGCCCTCAGCCGTCCAGCCGTCAAGCGGACGTTGCCGCGGGGATCTTCTTCCGCTTCGGGGGCGGGGGGGTGGGGGTCGGAACTACAAATATGGCGTCCCGAGCTGTCAGGTGACCCCTTTGCGGCACCTCGGCGAGGTTCTGGCGACCCTGGACCTGCGGGCCGGCGTGGACCTCCGTGGACTCTGAGGAGCCCTGGAGGTCACGTGACCGTCCAGATGTTCAAGCCGACACTGAGGCGGAGCCTTCGTCCTGGTTCCCGCCTCATCGACCCCCCCGGCCCCCCACAGCCAATCAGCTGCTTCCCCTGCCTGTCGTACAAAGTTCCCCCACAGGGGGGCGCCGTTGGCCCGTCGGTTCCGTCCGGATCTTCAGCCGGAGTCCCGGCGTCCGAAGGCCTCCTGGACCCGGAGACCGGAGAGGACCGGGAGAAGGACTCCCCCGCCTCCGTGAGCGGCGTTCTACAAAGGTCAAAGGTCAACATCACGCAAAAGAGTCGGGTTTTATTTGCCGTCGCAAAAAAGATGAAGACAAAGTCACACGTTTGTTTTCCTCCATAAAAATAAAAGGACTTTCAGTGCAATAAAGACAAGACTTCGCCCGCCGCCCGCCGGCTCCGGCGCCCAGGCGGAGCGGACGGCGCCGCCCCGGCCGCAGGGTTTCGGGGTCCCCCCGGCTCCCCGCAGCAGCTGAGCGCGCTCAGTCCGGACCCTCCGGATCGACTGGACGTCCACGGCGACGCGGTCGTTGCGGGAGGAGGGGCCGGAACCGACCGATCACTAGTCCAACGCGGTGAGATGGTGGCGGGCTAATGTTAGCGTAACGCTAGCAACAACAGTAGCGGTGCGGGGAGTGTAAACATGGCGTCCGGTCCGCGACGGCGGAGCGGCGGCCTCACGTGAGACGGGTCGGACGGTGGATGAGACCGACTTAGCGCAGGAGATGTTTCTTCATCGTCGGCGGACAAACTTGACGGGCGGCGGCGGCGGCGGCGTGCTACACGACTGTCACACATCATGATCTGTTCAGGTGTCACGTAGAAAAATAACACGTTCAAACACACAAACTCGAAGATCTGCTACACCTGTGCGGCCGCGCCTCCCCGCGCTGCGATTGGACGCCGGCCGCGTGTGCAAGGATGTAAATTAAAGTGCGGCGCGACTGATTGGCTCGCCGGGCCACTTCCTGTGACCGGCTGAAATGGATGATCACGTGACAGGCGTCGCCACGGCGCGGTGGCGACCGTCGATCGGCAAGAGCGAAGTATCGTGCGGCGGGCGCGGCTTCGCGGCGGCGGCGCCGCTCAGATGGCGGTGTCCCACAGCACGGCGGGCGACGGGCCGGCGTGCTGGGCGGCGGGCGGCGCCGAGTACGGGGGCGGCTGCTTCCTCCTCCAGCTGGGCAGGATGGGCATGCTGTCCTGCTTGCACAGGTTCTTCTCCGGACGCCGACGCACTCGGATCTCCCGGCACAGAACGCGCTTCTTCTCGATGGTCTCCATCATGGTGGCGTCGCCGTACAGCCACGGCATCTGAGGGAGACCAGACCACCACACCTGTCAATCATCTGACAGGCAGCAGACGTCCATCTTCTGCCTGTCAGCAACCGGCAATCATCTGCTGTCGATCATAAGTTGTCAATCATAAATCATCAATCATCTGCTGTCAATCACCTGCTGTCAATCATAAATCGTCAATCATAAGTCGTCAATCATCTGCTGTCAATCATAAGTCGTCAATCATAAATCGTCAATCATAAGTCGTCAATCATCTGCTGTCAATTATTTCCCGACACTCGTTCATCTGCCCTTCAAGCTGCTCCCTGGACATCTGGATCTTTTCTTCAGGATCTCCCTCCCTCTACGCTGGAGATGTTGTCCTCCATGTTGTCCACCATGTTGTCCACCATGTTGTCCACCACGTTGTCCACCATGATGTCCACCATGCTGGTGGGCCTGGTGGCTGCAGAATGGACTCACCTGGCGCCGGGGCGACGGACTGTAGGCGGCCCTGGAGAGACGCCGCCGCGACACCCTAGCGTGAGCTCGAATTGCAAACCGGCGCCGTGAAACGTTTAGCCGCTACCGAGCTAAAGGACCGCAGGAGCCGCCGGCTGCTCGGGTTTGGTTTCTATGGTAACGGCGGCACTACTCCAACTGGTCCGCTCGTCTACTTAGAAATGACTCCTCCCACGTTAGCGTAGCTTAGCGTCTCGTGAATCGGCCGAATGAAGAGATTTCTGGAGGCGCTTCTAGAACATGGGAGGACGTTTATTGGTTGCAGGCAGGTTGTCGGATCTGGAGGAAGAGCAGACGTGAGTCACATGGGCCGACAGGAGACGCTCACCTGACCGGTCTCGGCCAATCGGCGACATTCAAGGGTTTTTTTTTTTTGCGTCGAGAAGCGGGATGTAAGCGGCGCCGTCGCAAGGGGGCGGGGCTTGGCCGCGGTTAGTAGCGAGGCCGGCGGGTGGAGTTAGACGGGATGGGATTTCAGTTTCCGGTTTTACCGATGATTTTGGACGAGATGTTTCGGTGAAGTTAGTTTCGCGAGCCGGTTTGAGTCGGTTAGTTTAGTTTCAGCCTCGTGCTAGTTCCTTCTTAGCGCGTGTTAGTTTTCATGTTAGCTTCGCCTTAGTTTATCATGCTAGCCTCTGGTTAGTGAGTTAAGGTAGACGTGGTTGAATCAGTTCATGAAATCGACTAAAATCGTCCTTGGAAGGAGGCGGGAACCCGTCCCCTCGCCGCCATCGGCTCAGAGTCCTTCAGTCCACCAGTCACCGGCCGGATTCAGGCCGTGTGACAGGAAGTGGGCGCAGTCTCAGGGTTGCGGTACCTGGCTGAGCGCCGGGTGCTGCGGCTCGGCCGGCTGGCGCTGCGGCGTCGCTCCTGGAGACGGAACCCCCGACGTGGAGGCCGAACGGCCCAGTTTGCACTTGGAATCTGAGGAGGCGAGAAAGGAAGCCGCAGGTTAGTCATCTGAGCTGAGCCGGCCAATCGGAGGCCCTCGGCGTGACGGACAGACTGACCGCCTCCCGCGGGCAGGGTCATCATCATGGTGGGGCTGACGGACGACCTCCCCGTCCTGCCGGGGCTGGACTGCCCCTCTCGATCTGCGGAGAACAAAAAAAAAAAGGGTGACGATCCGAAGCTTCAGAGTGACGAGGGACCGATTTGTCCCTCGCTTGTTCCTCTTCTGGCCTCCTCCTCCTCACGTCAAGAAGAGCCGGGGTGAGTTTACTGCCCAAATGAAGTACTGATGATAGGACGTACTCATGGTTGAGTGGTACTGATGGAGTAGTACCCTTGCAGTACTACACTCTTCACCAATGATAGGAAGTACTCATGATTCGGCAGTACCGCGAGAGTAGTGCCCTTGCAGTACTACACTCTACACCAATGATAGTAAGTACTCATGATTCGGCAGTACCACGGAAGTAGTACCGTTGTAGTGCCCTGCTGGACAAACCTACCTTCCGCTCCTATCCTACCCGCCCCCTTCTTCATCGCAGGCCTGCCGGAGCCGAATGGGTTGTTGAGGTCGTCCAGCGGGCTGGTCGGCGTCTGCGACCTCACGGAGACGTTCTGCATGGAGCTGTGGGTGGAGGAGGAGTTACTGAGTTTGGCCCCGCCTTCCTGGGCCCTGTGCGAGGAGGAGGAGGAGGACGACGAGGAGCGGGGCATCAAGGCGTCGTAGGGCGGGGGCCTCTTCAGGTTCAGGGGGGTCAGAGAACGACCCATGCTCACCGGGGAGGGGCATGCCGATTGGCTGCGGGGGTAACCGTGACCGCTGTGGGCGGAGCTAGAGGACTTGTAGAGGTTGGAGGGCAGCGGCGGGGCGGAGGAGCGGCCCGAGGTCGTGACGGTGTGAGTGCCGGTCGGGTCCCGGTCTCGATCCCGGTCCCGAGTCCGGTCCCGATCTCGAGTCCGCTCCTTGTGGTGGTGGCCGGAGCTCTGCGGGGGCTCGGGACCGGAGGACTTGCTGTAGGACACGTTCTCCAACATGGGCAGGCGGGCGACGCTCAACGGGGTCAGGGGCGACTCGTCGGAGTTGGGGGAGCACTGGGCCGGGGCGGGGGGGAAGACCAGCAGGGGGGGCCGGGGGGTGAGGAGGTTGGGGAAGGGCGGGGGGATGTCGCACAGCGACCCTCGGGCCGCGGACGACCAGGCCTCCGGGTCCATGATGGCGGCGTGGGCGTAGACGTCCAGGGCGGCGTCCTGCAGGAAGTCGTCCATCAGCGGGAACTTCATCTCCTCGTAGACGGACTCGCTCTGCTCGTCCTCGCCGGCTTCCGGACCCTTGAATTCTCGCAGGATGTTCCCCACCATCTCGATGTAGACGGGCTCCTCGTCGTCGGTGTCCTTGGAGGTCGGGCTGTGGCTCTGGGAGGAGCCGGTGTCCCAGCGCAGCGAGGACTTCCTGCCGCCGTGGTTACGGATGTAGGCCTCGTCGAAGGAGGTGCTGAGCTGGGTGTTGGGGTTTCTCTTGGGTTTGGGCGGCGGTGTCCTCCTGTGGTCCTCCGTCAGGCTGCGACCTCGAGCTGCAGAGACACAGGAAGTCAGGATGGGTACCTTCTCCGCGACGGCACCGCGGCTTCATCTTGGACCAGCACCTTCAGCCATCTCCTGGGCGTCGCCGCCGCCGCCCGACCCCCCGTTGACCGTCTCGGAGCTGCTGCTCAACTTGGTGTTGGGGTCCCTCTTGGGTTTCGGGGGCGGCTGTTTGCGGTTGGGGTTGGTGTCGTCGTCCTCGCCGCCGCCCACCGAGTGAAGGGACTGCGAGCGCACGGCGAAGCCCTGGCTCGGGGGCGGGAGGCGGTCCTGCGGCGCCGGCATCGTCATGAACCCCATCCTGAAATGTTTGCCAGCGTACGCCCCGTCCGCCGCGCCGGCGGTTGGATCCCCAATCCTGGATCAACAAAAGCGGGAGACCGGTCAGAACCTTCCGCTCAACCAGGATCCTCGCCTTCACCGCTTCGGGAGGAGGAGCCAACGCCGTCGATAACGTGATGCTCTCGTTCCCTCAGAAGAAGGCGGGGCCTCGAGGTGACCGACACAACCCTTCCTCAGGAGAAGCGTCAAGGTCTGATGAAGGTCAACGCCTTCTTCGTCAGAAGCTTTGGAACGCCGACGCCACACCGGCTCGTTTGTCCAACCAGTGAACGCTGACTCGTGCTAACCGCCGCTAGCTAGGTGTCGGGCGGGTTCTACCTCTTGATGGTGTCGTCCTGCCGCCTCTTCTTCTGGTGCTTCTCCTGCAGGTAGGTCCAGTTGGTGCGGTTGCGGACGCGGTCGCTCTCGCGGGCGATGTCGGACGCATTCTGGATCACCAGGCCGTCGTAGGTCCGGAGCCCGCTGTCCTCCACGTACTGGAAGAACCTGCGGAAGGAAGACGTGTCCTCCTGAGACGTCATGACTCCCCGGAGACCTGGACAGAGGAGGACACGCCGTCTGGTGAGTCACAGGAGGTCAGATGTTCCTCTGCTGGAACGTCCGACTCGGGTTCATCTCGCGCTCGCAGTTCCGGTTCCCCGACCTTCTGGTTGGGAGGAGGTTCTCGCGGGACCAGGAGAAGGTAGAACCCAACCTCTGCGGAACCCGGAGGTTAAATCTTTCTTCGTGGTTCCACATTGAAGTGAGCGGAACGTCGGTCAGGAACGTGTCTGGTTCGGAATCAGATCGAAGGCGGTTTGACCAGAAGACCGGTCGGCGTTATCGATCGCCTATTGATTGCCGGTCGCAGGGGTCAAAGGTCACTCGGTTTGACGTTTGGCCTGCGAGGTTCTCCTCCCGGTTGCTAGGCGTCTCCAGCCCGGGACCTCCGGCCGTGAACCCGGACGTTCTCCCACAGAACCTCCGCCGGAGCAGCGGCGGCCGGACGGGAACCGGCTGGAACCGGAGTCGGCGGAAGGCGCACGTGAGCGCACGGCTATTTTTAGATTTCTTTGATTCAAAAGGAACCTGAATCATCATCATCATCCACCCTCTTCCTCCTCCTCCTCCTCCTCCTCCTCCTCTCGCCTGGCGATGATATAATCCCCCCCCAGCTTCCCTCTAAAAATGGAACTGGGAGTCAGCCAGCGGTTGCCTAGCAACAGCAGCATCTCTCCCAGGAGCATGATGTAATGCTTCCTGGTCGGGGGGGTGAACGAAGCAGAGCGGGGGGGGGGCGATGACTTCCTGCTCGGGGGTCTCAGTGTGTCACATGGGGGGGGGGGTGACCTCCTCCCGGTCTTCTGACTTTGACGGACAGGAGGGCAGAAACCAGCTGACCGCCCCGAAGCTCCGCCCCCACAGGCGGCGTGTCGGAGGACAGGAAGAGCCGCCGCCGCCCGCTGGTCCGAAGGTGGAACTACAAGTATGGCGGCGCCGGTGGACGCAGCTGTGGGAGCGTCTCCGCCCGTTTGACCCTCCGAGGACATTCAGCAGCCCCAGGAGACACCAGACCGTGTTAGATGTTTGGCTCCATGCACGTTCCCTCCAGGAGGTCCTTCTACATGAAGCCTCTCAGCTTCTCTTGGTCAAAATGTTCTTGAGTTCAGAACTGAAGAAGCCTCTGGTGATGAGGGCTGAAACATCTTCAGGTCAGACGGTTTGGATTTGGACAAGAATTCACCTTGACCTGGAGGACGGAGAACCTCCGCAGACGTCCTCTCATCTTCTCAGCTCTCCAAACTTCTGCCTCTCACCTGGTTTGGCGAGAAGTTCCTCATCATCCGAAGTGACAGAGGTCCACCTGGATGTGGGGAGCAGAACCTCCACGGCTCTGGTCCTCCAGAGCCTCAGGGACGACCCAACCGGCCAGTCCAAACATTTGTTCCCGCCATCAGAAAGCCGGTCCTGGTGGATGTTGAGGATCCAGTAGAGTCCACCTCCGACAGAACCCTGTCCTCTGGCTACGGTTCTCACAAAGGTTCTGGCAGACCCGGCAGTCGGAACCAGGATCCCACCCAGGATCTCTGCGGACTCTGTCTGATCTGACCGAGGTGAAGGGTCAGGGCCTCTTCCCAGGAGAACATGGGTAGAACATACCCAGATGGACTGATGGGAACTAACTAGAACATGTGAGAACCACGGGTTCCCCGAGCCCGTCCTCCGAGGCCTGGTTCCCCGTGAGGAGAACCGCCTCAGGACTGGATTCTGGATCGGTGACAGCCGTTAGCTAAGGTTAGCTGAGTCATGGCAGGATGCCGGCCGGGCAGGAGCACCTCCCTGGAGCTGGGAGGTGCTGCCCAGGTGGTCCTTCCAGACCGGAGGAGGTTTGGGGTCCGACCCTGCAGGAGGCCGGACAGGAAGTGGCCGGAGGACATGTTGGTTCGTAGTTTGTAGTCTCCGGTCCGCGGTTCGGCCTCTGTAGTTTTCTAGTCTGCGTTTGTAGTCCGGACACGAAACCGACCCACGGATCAGGAGGAGTTGCTGCCGGACAGACCTGGACCTGGACCTGGACCTGGACCTGAACCTGGACCTGGACCTGGACCTGAACCTGGACCTGGACCTGGACCTGGACCTGGACCTAGACCTGGACCTGGACCTGGACCTGAACCTAGACCTGGACCTGGACCTGGACAGACACCTGCCTACGGACCGGTCTATCCACATGTGGACCTGAGGATGGGCTGCTGTGAGTAGCCGATGTCTCTAGACGTCTTCTTCTAGATGTCCACTTATGGAGGTCTGTCTCTGGACGTCTCCACATCTGCAGACGTCCACCACCCGCAGATGTCTTCTTGAGGACCTCCGTGAGGAACGGCTGCCTGAGGAGGTCCATCTATCCATGTGTGTCTGTGGACACCTGCCTCCAGACACCTGCTTGCAGACGTGTGGACGTCCATCTCCGGTCATGTGAGCACAGAAGAGGACGTCCACAGACGCCCGCGAGCGCCGTCCGTCCGAAGCCCGGCGGAACCGAGAAGGTGTGGGAACGTCTCCCGGCGGGAGAACTTACCGGAGGATTCATGAGGACTCGGAGAGCGTCGGTGTCTCCTCCCTCCTCAGGCGTCTCCTGGTCCGTCTCCTCCCTCCTCGGGTGTCTCCTACCTCCTTCCTCCAGGAGCGTGTCCTCCACCGCCACCTTCTCCTTCACCCCCCCACCCCGGTGTCTCGGTTCTCCGATCAAAGATGGACGTCTCCTCTGTCTCCTCCGTCTCCTCCGTCGGCTGCAGCTCCGACACCAGACTCGCCGTGATCCTCGTCTGCAGCGTTAATCCAACATGCCTCCTTCCTGCCTCCGCCGCTCGCTTAGATCAAATCCTGGCTCGCACACACACACACACACACACACACACACACTCAGGCACGCTAACACACACACATGTGCTGGTCACGGACACACACACACACACACACACACACTCACACCCTTCAGCCATGCACACACACGCACCCCGGTGACGGTTGCCACAAGAAACGGAGGCTGAAACCACGGCAACCTGACAGCATCCTCACCCGGCTGACTCCGCCCCCTGCTGCTGGAGGGGGAGGGGAGGAAGAGGAGGAGGAGAGGAAGAAGAGGAGGAGAGGAGATGGAGGAAGAAGAGAAGAAGAGATGGAGGAAGAAGAAGAGAAGAAGGAGGAGGAGAAGAAGAGGAGGAGGAGGATAGAAGAGGAGGAAGAATAAGAGCAGAAAAGGGGGAGGAGAAGAAGAAGAAGAAGAAGAAGAAGAAGAAGAAGAAGAAGAAGAAGAGAAAGGGTCTAAATCCAGTATCTGTACATGTTATTGCTGATCCAGACTCACAATTCTATTATTATTGTGTGAAAAGCAAATCAGGATGATTCTATTTTAATGATAATTATATTTCAATGAAATGAGAACAACTTTATTTATCCTGAAGGAAATTGTTGTGCCAGAGTTTCAAAACATAACATTGCAAAAACATAACAATGTTTCAAGCAAAAACATAACAATCATAGATAATAGTAGGAAGGAGGGAGAATAAGAAATACAATAAAATATAAATTGTTAAGGTTAAGGTTATCAGTGTTTTAAGGTCTGAAGTCCAAAGATCCGAAGATTCCCTTCAGCTGAGGGAACGAATGACATCATTGTATTTTTTTTCATTCTAAAATGTTCATGACATTTGTAATAATAACTTTAATCATGTATGTTTAATATACCAAGAATTAGCAATGTTATTGCTTTCGTTATTCTAGATTTTATATGACAAAAATCATATGATTATTCATAATATTATTAATAATGAAGCATCCATTTTATGAACGATCCAATCCTATTGTATTAATATCTTATTCATGATAATACGGATAAATAGTAATTGTTATTATTAGTAGTTGTTGTTTTATGATGATTATTTAATAGGATTATTATCCTAAATAATAATAATAATAGATTTCACAGTGAGATCTGGGAGAGGAAGGAGTTCTGGTGGTTCCAGGTGGACCTTCAGGTCCAGGAAGGAGGAGCTTCAGGTCCATGATGTCTCCTCACCCCCCCCCCCCCGCTGTGACGTCACGGCCGCCCGGCCTGCTCTCGTCCAATCAGCTGAGACCATCCGGTTATATAATTACCCCCCCCTCACTTTGATGGGCATCTTCTTCTCCTCCAGAGCATCTTCTGCCTGTCAATCACCCCTGCGTCCTCAGCAGCTCCTCACCTTCATGTCCCGCTGGAGAACACCTGCTCTCTGCAGGAGCCCAGCGAGGACGCGCAGAGACACGCACAGACACGCAGAGTCACGCAGAAACACGCAGAGTCACGCAGAGACACGCATAGACACGCAAAGACACGCAGAAACACGGAGAGGACAAAGTGAGGACACCATCTCTGGAGGAGCAGCCCAGGCCCACCGGGCACCGCACTGCGCATGCGCGTCGTTCTGCAGCATACCGTGTAGGAATGTGTGCGTGAGTGTGTGAGTGTGATCGCGTGTGTGTGAGTGTGTGTCAGACCGACCTCCGCTGCTCTCGCATCGCTGTGCCGCGGCTCTCCTCCTCCATCAGCCTCCTCCTCGGACCCGCAGCGTCATGTCGGCCGCCGCGCAGGACCAGAACCAGGAGCAGAACCAGGAGCAGGACCTGAACCAGGAGAAGACCCGGGAGCAGAAGCAGGAGCAGAACCGCGATGGTCCGCGGGAGAAGGAGGAGGTGAGGGCGGAGGAGACCGCGGAGGCTGCGGAGAAGAAGGTGGAGGAGGAGGAGAAGAAGGAGAAGAAGAAGGTCGAGAAGGAGGAGGAGACCTGGAAGGACGCCTTCTACAACCCGCGGACCGGAGCCGTCCTCGGCCGCACCGCCGGCAGCTGGGGTAAGAACCGCGCGCGTCCGGACCCGACGGAACCCGACGGAACCCGATAGAACCCGCGTCGGTTCCGCCCGTCCATCCGGGTCCCCGCACCGGTTTCCGGTTTAACCCCGTCTTTGCCGCGGGAGCGGCAGAAGGAGCTCCTGGGTGGTCCGGCGGACCCTGCTGAGATGTCTCCCCCTGCTGGCTCAGAGCTCGCGAGCTTCCCGCCCCCCCAGAGCAGCTCCGCCTCGCGGTTCCGACCTTCGGACGCCTCGGATCGTCCCGGCCGGAGACGGAGAGCGTGATGTGGTCGTAGGAGGGCCGGCGCCGTCGGAGCCGCCGCGCCCGCGGGTTTGTCGCCTCCAGGCGGTTGAGGTTCTCCTCGGTGTCCTCCCGGTCCGCAGGTCTCATCCTCCTCTTCTACCTGGTCTTCTACGGGTTCCTGGCCGGGATGTTCTCCCTCACCATGTGGGTGATGTTGCAGACCCTGGACGAGAACGTCCCCAGCTGCCAGGACAGAGTCCCGAGCCCCGGTGAGCTCCTCGCTCGCGGCCCGATTCCGGTTCCGACCCGGCGAGGTGACCCGCGGTTCCTCTCGGTTCCTCTCGCCTCTCAGGTCTGGTGGTTCGACCCCACGCCCAGGAGATCTCCTTCAACCGCAGCGACCCGGCCGGGTACCGGGACTACGTCCGGCAGCTGCACCTCCTGCTGCAGAGTGAGTCCTCCTCGGGCGGCCCGGACCCAGAAGCCGGTCCCCCGGCCGCTCAGGTGACCCCCTTCCTCCTCCAGGTTACAACGACAGCCTGCAGGAGCAGAACGACCTGTGCCTGGTGGGCGAGTACACCGAGCAGGACCGGCAGCCCGTCAAGAAGGTGTGCCAGTTCAAGCGCAGCACGCTGAGGCAGTGCTCCGGCCTGCCCGACGCCGGCTTCGGCTACGCCGAGGGCCAACCCTGCATCATCGTGAAGATGAACCGGGTGGGTGAGGTCGCCTCCGCCGGCCGGCGAGGCCTCGGGCTTCGGTGACGTAACCCTGCCGATCCTCTCCGCCCGCAGATCATCGGGCTGAAGCCGCTGGGAGACCCGTACATCCACTGCACCGCCAAGGTAAGCCCGCCCCCCGCCGGCAGACCCTCCCGGCGTCTTGTTCTGGAAGTGGCTCTCCGGCGCTCCGCTCACCCGGCTCTCTCCGCAGAGGGAAACTGAGATGCAGATGCAGTACTTCCCGCCAGAAGGTCGTCTGGACAAGATGTTCTTCCCCTACTACGGCAAAAACGCACACGTGAGTGGCCGGTGTTAGCTAACGTTAGCGCTACTGTATAGACATGTATGTCTACCGTGGCAGCGCAGAACATGTATGCTTTCTTTGACGGCACACTGCTGCTCTCACGCTAAGCTAGTGGACATCGGGGGGGGCTTTTAAACAGCCCGCCTCTTTGCTCCCGCGACCAGGGCGGCAGGTTCTCCCGCCTCGGTTCTGTCCGTACGTTCTCTCCACGTTCTCCGTCTTGGGTTCCTGGAGGAGGCCCTTCATGTGTGCTCCTCCTCTTCCCGCACCTTCAGCCCGGCTACGTGCAGCCGCTGGTGGCCGTCAAGCTGCTGCTGACCAAGGAGGACTACAACGTGGAGCAGACGGTGGAGTGCAAGGTGGAGGGGTCGGACCTTCACAACAACGACGAGCGGGACAAGTTCCTGGGCCGGGTCGTCTTCAGGGTCAAAGTGTCGGAGTAGCCGACCCCGCCGGTCGCCACGGATACCGCACACCGGGTTCAAACAGGCAATAACGTTCCGGGACAGTGAAACGGCCGGACCCGATCCAACCCCGGCCGTCTGAACCGGGAGCCGAACCGGGTTCCGAAGACCACCTCGCCCCGGCCGGACCCGCCGGACCTCCCGGGGCTTCCGGCGCCGGGAGGTCCGGTTCTCCCGTTCAGACAGCTGGACCGGATCAGGTCTGCAGTCAAAGCATGTCCAGAACAAGCCCTGCGGCTTCTTAGATGTTTCTATCTCAATGTTTTTGATAAAGATGCACACAAACAATGAAAGCACACACTCTGGCGGCGGCTGGGAGGAGGAGGACACCAGGAGGTGGAGAACATCGGGAGGTGGAGCAACAGGGAGCTGGAGAATGTTTGGAGGTGGAGAACATCGGGAGGTGGAGCCACATTTCGGGCACGAGGGAGTCCAAATCAGATAATGATCCAGGATGGTCAGCCAAGCTTAGCTCTCCTGCCTTGGAGCCAGAAGGTCCCTGGTTGGATTCCCACAGGAGCCTCCATGTTCTCTGCGGGTTCCTCCCACAGGAGCTCCGCTGGAGACCTTCTGTCCTCCAGACCCGAGGATGAGATGGCGAGCGCTGACCCGTCTTCTCGTCCCAGCAGCGAGGTGGCGTCAAACCAGCAGCTCGTTAGCATTCCATTCAAGCGCCATCACGGTTGTGTGTGTGTGTGTGTGTGTGTGTGTGTGTGTGTGTGTGTGTGACCCTGTTGCTCCTCCCCCCAGGAGATCCTCCCCTCCACCTCCTGCGTCGCCGCCGGATCGACTCGTGAAAACCTTCACTCCGTTTTGTAACTTTATCCGCCGTTTCCTTTTTTAAAACCAAACCAAACAAAAGGGGTTCTTGGGTCGGAACCCGGTTCCGGACCCGGAGGTCGGAGAACCCGGGGATCCGTGAGAACGTCAGGCGTCCTTCATAGACTCGTGTCGTGTATTGAACAGGTTCCTGCCGAGGTTCCGTCGGTGTTCTTGTGTCGTTCCACTGCAGCCTGTTTGTTGTGAACCCTCTGTTTTTTACCCCGAGAACCTTTTGAAGAAACGGAACCGGGCGGGTTCTTCCGGTTCCTCCGGTTCTTCCGGGGAACGTCCGAGGAACGTCCGTCTGCGTGTAACTTCCTCCCGCACAAATAAAAAACCTGCACAAATTCATGACTCGCCGTCCGGAGTCGGTCTTTTGAGAGAAGCCCCGCCTCCTCCGGGAGGCTCCGCCCACACCCGGTCCAGAAGGTTCTGTCAGAACACCCGCGTGTTGGTGGTGGTTCCACCTGAGGTCGGTGCTCCTGCCAGCGGGGAGGGAACCAATCACAGGTCACGTGATTGTCTGGTTGAAGGTCGTGAAGGTTCTGATCCGGCTCAGAAGATCTGATGAGGGTCCAGAGAACCCGGCGCCCCAGCAGGAGGCAGAACCAGGTCCTGGAACCAGAGGTCCAACGTCTGGAGCAAGCGGGCGTACAGGCGTGTTACGTAATCATACTGGCTGCCAGAAGATCAGACCTCCATCAGGTGATGGTGAGAAGATGCCCGGATGGACCAGCAGGCTCAGACCCGTGATCCAGCTTGCAGGGAACTGTCGTCATGGCGACGGCCGCCTCCACGCTGCGTTGGTGTGTCAGGAGTGGGTGGGAGTGTCCAGGATCCTTTAGTGGACTGGAGGGTCTGAGGAGGTCCTGGAGGGGGGACCGTGTTGCGACCCAGACCAGAGCCAGAACCAGACCAGACCGGAACTAGAACCAGAACCAGAACCAGCCAGAAGAAGGAAACAAACAGATCCAGGAGCTCAAAGTGATCCTTTATCATTCCTTTCACAAAGTGACTGGTAAGCATCAGCTAGCATTGTCAGCTAACACTGTCAGCTAGCCTTATTAGCTTATGCTTCCGGCAAATAAACATTAGCCAGCATTTTAAGCTAACACTGTCAGCTAATAAAGCGTTGGTAGCATTGTTAGTTAGCAAATGTCAGCCAACAAACGCAAACAAATTCCCACTTTAAAATGTTTGCTAACAAACGTCAGCTGTCAGTCACTTGCAAATGAATGCTAGCAAGCGGTCGTTGGTTAACGTCAGCTCTCAACTGTCTGCTGATAAATGCTAGCAAACTTTCGCTGCCAGGTCTTGACGGTATGTGAACAAATCTCAGCAACCCGTTGCTAGCTAATATCATCTTACAAACTTTATTTGCATTTGCATTTTAACATTTGCTAGCAAAAAATGCCCCCTTGACAAATGTAACTGCTGACAAATGTCAGCTAATAGTCGCTTGCGAGCGAATGCCGGCTCTAGAATGCTGGTAAAAAATTGTCAGCCTGTATTCACTTGCTAACAAATGGCAGGTGTTGAATGCTCACTAATAAATGCTAGCAAACCATTGCTAGCTAGTGTCAGCTAACAATCGGCCATTGAAAAATGCTAGCTAACATTCCCTTGCAAAAAATGCCTGCCTGCCTTAGTTTGGTGGCTAACAAGAATAGGCTAGCAAACTCTTGCAAATGAATGCCAGGTGTAAACGCTCACCATCACGAGCTAACATTTATCAGCAAACTTTCCCTAGCTAGCGATTGTCAGCAAATAAATGCCAGCTAACATTCACTTGCAAACAGACGCCCTTTTCAGAATGCTAGCTAACAGTGTCGCCACCTTATAAACACCTGCTAGCATACAAAAGCCAGCTAACGATAGCTAGCGTGGGCGTCAGGGAGGAAAGACTTCCTTTGGGGGCCTTTAAGGTCCGAGCCCAGTGACCCCGGAGCGTCTTCAACATGATCTTGAAGGTCTTCTCCGCACGACGGAGCTCCACGCCGGCCAACCTCAGTCAGGGAAGGAAAGAAGGTGCAGATCCTCTTTGGAAGAAAATATACAAGTGTGTTTTCACGGAACATCTAAGGTGTCACAATGAACGGCAAACAGGTATTTAGACACAGACCAGGAAGTAGATGGAGTCCACTATGGACTGCCTCCTGGTCCTGGACTTCTCGTGGACTCTGGCTGGCACTTCTCTCCTCCAATGAGGATTCGGTATTTCCCCCCCGAAAACAAGGCATTCATTCTGTTTTATTCTCAGAAATCATAGTCTGCAGGTGCTGCTGCTTCCCGTGCCTCCACGGTGAAGGCATGGCGGCTTCCTCCGGCCCGCCTCGGACCTCCTCCTCAGGTTTCAGACCGCTTTGGAGTCGGTTGCCGCGACCCGGGTTCAGGTTGTTCCGGACGAGAACCCGAGGAATGTGGAAGCAGGCGGAGGTCTGACGTCGACGGCAATGAACGCCACGCAGTCGCTTCAACACTTCGTTAATCTGAACGTTTATTTGTTTCTTTTACAAATCGGATTTAATCATCTGAAAATATGGGACGATTTCTCGGACGCGTCCCTTCTCTTCCGGGAGATCTGGGATTAGCTAACCTCAGATTATCATATCTCAGATCATCTCACCTGTGACGAGCTCACGTCAGATGTACGAACGCGCGACGAGCCGATCCGAGACGATTCGGTTCGAAATCATCTCGTCCGTGACGGGTCGACCTCGGACCGTCCGATCCCAGACGAGCCGACCTCAGTTTATATAATCTGACGTCGGCCGACGTCGGATCATTTAATCCGAGCTCATTTGAGACGATCCGATCTGTGACCGTCTAACCTCGGATCGTTTCATCTGCGATCAGCTAATCTCACGCCGTCTCATCTCAGATCATCCGACTCGTCTAATCCGTGATTATCTAATCTCAGATGATGCGATCTCTAGCTGTACTCTGGAAATACGGGACGACTGAGGCGGAAATGGAGAAGGTGTCTGTTTGGTCTGAGCGCCCGACTTCTTCTGAAGACCTCCATCTCAGAGGGCCTCCGTCTTCAGGACGGGTCCTGATCCGGGACCGAGGCCCGCCGTCCGTCCCGGTCTCCCGGGACCGGGTGGATCCGGGTCCCTCTGAGTCCCCGGTCGCGCGACGCCCGCCGACCCGCTCGGTCGGCGGGTCGCCACGGCGACGACCGAGCGCTCTGCTGACTCGCGGTGTGGCGGCGGGGAGGGGGGGGGGTGTTGGTCCGGTTGCCGAGGGCAACGATGTGTGAGTGTGCGGGCGAGTGAGGGCGGACAGCACGCCACTACGAAACGACAGTGAGGAGGAAGAGGAGGTCGGGGGGCAGAAAACCGAAAGGAAGGAGCAAGATGGCGGACGGCGGCGGCGGCGGCCATCATGACGGCGGGCTGCTCTGAAAGGAGTTCAACGAGTCCGTGTGACCTTCCTCCTCCTCCTCCTCCTCCTCCTCCTCCTCCTCCTCCTCCGGCCCGTTGCGTCTGTCCTGCTCCGGCCCGTCGGCGCCGGGCTTCGCCGGGCCTCTGGTCCGATGTCCGTGTGCCGGAGCCTTTTCCTGAGCGTCACTGTCGCGGCCCGGCTCGGCCCGGCGAGGCTCCGCCCACTTCCTGACCTCCTCGTCTTCCTCGTCCGAGTCGATGCGGTTGAGCCTCTTGCGGACCGGCCGGTCCTCCTCCTCCTCGTCCGACGACGACGACTCCGACGGCGACGCCTCGGACTCGTCGTCCCGCTCCTCGTCCGTCGACGGGCGCCGTTTCTTCAGCATCAGCGCCAGGCGGCGGCGGCGCTGCAGCGCCAGCAGCTCCCGCCTCTTCCCGCGGCCCATCTTCTCCGGGTCGTCCTCCTCCCGCTCCGTCCTCCTCCGCCTCCTCGCCCTCTCCTCCTCTTCCTCCAGCAGCTTCCGCCGGATCCTCCTCCCTCGCTCCTCCTCCTCCTCCTCGCCTCCTCGCCGCCGCCGCCGCCCGGTCCCCGCCTCCTTCTCGCCTCGCCGCCGCTTCCTGCGGCCGCCCTCCTCTTCCTCCTCCTCCTCCGAGTCCCGCGATGAAGGCGACGCTGAGGAGAGTCCACACCGTTCCGGGTCAGTTCTACCGTTCCGGGTCGGAGGCTCCGCCCCTCCCGCGGCGCCCACCCACCATCGCTGTAGTCGCTGGAGAGGCGCTCCTTGCGCGGCCGCCCGCGACCCTGCGCTCGCTCCTTCTTCCTCGAGGCGCCAGAGTTGTCCGAGGAGTCGGTGGTCTCGCGGTAGTTGACCTGCTGGCGATGGCCTCGCCGCAGCCCGCCGCGCTTCCTGTCGCCGCTGCTGTCCGTCATGTCGCTCAGCTGGTCCGAGTCTGGGGGGGGGAGACGGTTAGCGGATTAGAGACCAGACGCTCTGCAGGTCTGGAGGTCTGGAGGTCTGGAGGTCTGGAGGTCTGGAGGTCTAGAGGTCTGCAGGTCTAGAGGTCTAGAGGTCTAGAGGTCTTGACGTCTAGAGGTCTAGAGGTCTGCAGGTCTGGAGGTCTGGAGGTCTAGAGGTCTAGAGGTCTAGAGGTCTGCAGGTCTGCAGGTCTGCAGGTCTGGAAGTCTGGAGGTCTGGAGGTCTGGAGGTCGCCCCGTGGTTGGACCGGGAACAGCACCTGCCTGACCTGGATGTGCTGATGCTAACTTAGCAGGTCACCTCACGGGTCACCTTGTTCCCCGACAGGTCAGCTGACTGTCACGTGACAGGATGTCACCTGACAGGTCACCTGACCGAGCAGAGGTTCGCCGCCGCCTCCTCACCCATCTCCTCCTCGCTGCCCTCCTCTTCCTCCTCAGAAGAACGCCTCCGCCGCCGCTTCGGGCGCTTCCTGCTGCGCCCCAGGGGCCGCCCGGGCTTCCGTTTAGGCCCCGCCCTCGGCGCCCGTCTGTTCCAGCTGCCCACGTCGCTGCCCGCTTCCTCGTCCTCCTCGTCTTCGTCGGCGCCGGACACACCGAAGTCTTCCTCCTCTGAGCTGCAGGGGGAAGCAGGAGAAGAGGGTGGTGAAGATGCTGCTCCTTCCTCCTCTTCCTCCTCGCAGGGGACGGCGGCGAGGATGGCGAGGGCGTCACCTGTTGCTGAGCATGAACTCGTCCTCGCTCTCTGCCGCCGTGCTGTCGCTCTCCAGGTCGTTCAGCCGCCGCCTCTTCCTGCTCTTGGCGGCCTGGCTCTGGCTCCTGATTGGCCGCTGCCGGTCCTTCCCGCCCTCCGACAGCACGGCGTCCATGTCCTCGCCGTGTTCTGCGTGGAGACCACAAAGCTCGTCTGCGGTTCCGCGTGATGTTCTACACCTGCGGCTGGAGAACCTCCTCTTGAGGAGGCCTCGCAACGCCACGGCATCCCATAATACTAGCAGCACAACAGAATGGAAGCATTTGCAGGACCTTCTGATCAGAAGACTGAAGTTTGGAAAAGGTAAACTGTTCGGCTTCTGCTAAGCTAAGATAGGCTAAACTTAGCGACGCTACACTATTCAACCCAAACACTTTGCGCGATAACCGCGAGAACTCGGCGCCAACCCTGTCGCCATGACAACAGCCCGCAAGGCCCTCACCGCCGCCGCCGTCCACGACGTCCTCCTCGATGGCCTCGTCGATGGCGTCGTCGAAGTCGTCGAACCTGCGGAGAGGGTGAGCTCGTTAGAGGAAGGGCGAGCGTCTCGGGGGCGGGGCCTGATTGATGACATCATCAATGATTGTTAATCTGCAATGCAGTGGCCTTGGATCACTATTCTTACTGGGATCACTGGGATCACTGGGGTGATTGGGATTATTGGGATTATTGGGATTATTGGGATTATTGGGATTATTGTGATGGGGTCCCACGCCTTCTTTATTCCTCTGTATGTCTGACACATGTGGAGAAAGTGCCAATAAAGCTGACTGGTCCTGGTCAACAACAACAACCACCATCGGAGCTGCTAACCTACAGGGTACCAGTGGAAGCTGGTCTGCTGTGGCTTGCAGAAGAAGAGGAGGAAGGTGTGTTTGGAAGCAGAGAGAGAAGAAGGAAAGAGTCTGGGACTGAGAGGAGGAACTCTGAATATCAGGACGATGACAGGAGAAGGTAGAGAGTTGGTGGACATGATGCAGAGAAGGAAGGTGGAGATACTGTGTGTCCAGGAGACCAGGTGGAAAGGTAGTAAGGCTAGAAGCTGAGGAGCAGCTTTAAGTTGTACTATTATGGTACTGACAAGAAGAGAAATGGAGTAGGAGTTATCTTGAAGGAGGAGCTTGTTAGGAACATCCTAGAGGTGAAAAGAATGTCAGATAGACTTATGAGTCTGAAACTGGACATTGAAGGTGTGATGCTCAATGTTGTTAGTGGCTATGAACCACAGGTGGGATGTGAATCTGAAGAGAAGGAGAAGTTCTGGAATGAATTAGATGAAGTGATGCAGAATATTCCCAGAAATGAGAGAGTGGTCATTGGTGCAGACTTCAATGGACATGTTGGTGAAGGCAATAGAGGGGATGAAGAAGTGATGGGCAGATTTGGTATCCAGGATAGGAATGCAGAGGGACAGATGGTGATATTTTGCAAAAAGGATGGAAATGGCTGTAGTGAACACCTTTTTCCAGAAAAAACAGGAACATAGGGTAACTTATAAGAGCGGAGGTAGGAGCACGCAGGTAGATAATGTCTTGTATAGACGAGGTAACCTGAAAGAGATCAGTGACTGCAAAGTGGTTGTAGGTGAGAGTGTAGCCAGACAGCATAGGATGGTGGTTTGTAGGATGACTCTGGTGACAAGGTAGATGAAGAGGACAAAGGCAGAGCAGAGGACAAAGTGGTGGAAGCTGAAGAGGGAGGAGTGTTGCATGGTTTTCAGGGAGGAGTTGAGATTCAGGGTGAGCTTCCAGATGATTGGACAACTACAGCTAGTGTTATCAGGGAGACAGTAGAAGAGTACTTGGTGTGTCATCTGGAAGGAGAGTAGATAAGGAGACTTGGTGGTGGAATGAGGAAGTGCAGGAGTTTATACAGAGAAAGAGGTTAGCGAAGAAGAAGTGGACTGAGGAGAACAGACAGAAGGTCAGGGAGATGCAGCAGGATCAGGAATGAGTCCATCAGAAGGACAACACATGCTAGATGTTTTGGAGAGAAGGTCAGAGAGCCAGATGGAGATGGTTGGGTCATGGACAGAGGATACAAGTGTAGAAGGATGCTGAGGTTGGAGGTCTAGAAGAAGACCAGAGAAGATTTATGGACTGAGTGAAAGAAGACATGAAGGTTGTTGGTGCAAGAGAAGCAGAAACAGAGAAGAGGGTTTGAAGGAGGAGGTGGATTGGCTGAGGAGACCCTGAAGGGAGCAGACCACAGGAGGAGGAGACGACGGGACAACCGGGGTTATTGAGATGACTTGAAGTTCTTGGATCCCTGGGACCTCCTCATCACCATGGGACCTCCTCATCACCATGGGACCTCCTCATCTCCATGAGACACCCTCATCTCCATGGGACCTCCTCATCTCCATGGGACCTCCTCATCTCCATGAGACACCCTCATCACCATGGGACCTCCTCATCTCCATGAGACACCCTCATCTCCATGGGACCTCCTCATCACCATGGGACCCCCTCATCTCCATGAGACACCCTCATCTCCATGGGACCTCCTCATCTCCATGGGACCTCCTCATCTCCATGGGACCTCCTCATCTCCAGGACCCACCTGTAGCTGATGTGCTTCCTGGTCCTGGTCGACCTCCTCCCAAGACTCTTGCTCTTCTTGGAGTCTTTCTTGGTGGACTTCTCCTCTTCCTCCTCCTCCTCGCCCTCGTCTCCCTCCTGCAGCAGGAGTGTTCTCCAGGTCAGGAGGCCTGTGTGTGTGTGTGTGTGTGTGTGTGTGTGTGTGTGTGTGTGTGTGTGTGTGTGTGTGTGTGTGTGTGTGTGTGTGTGTGTGTACTCACAGGGATGATGTTCTCCACACTGATGCCCACATACACCAGCCTCTCCCTTCTGCAGAGATGAAGGTCAAAGGTCACTATCAGACTCATCCAGGGTGACCCAGTGAGGGAAGATGATACGAGAACATCTGAGATGTTACTCACACACACACACTTCACAGCATGATGCTGCTGCACAACAGAAGAGTAGTGACATATCATTCTGATTGGACACCAGGTGTGTGTGCGTGTGTGTGTGTGTGTGTGTATGTGTGTGTGTGTGTGTATGTGTGTGTGTGTGTGTGTGTGTGTGTGTGCACCTTCTCTCTGCTCTCTCCTTCTTCTTCAGCGCGCTGTCCAGGTTCTGCAGCTGCTCCTCCAGCTTCTCACACAGCAGCTTCTAGAAAGGAATCAGTTTGGCGCTCAGAACCAGGACCGGATACACACACACACACACACACACACACACACACACACACACTCACGTGTTGGCAGGGTGGGCAGAACCACTCGCCGTCTGGGATCAGCATGAGCGGCGGACGAAGGCACGCCGTGTGGTAGCCGCTGTCACACGAGTCGCAGAGCAGGATCTGGAACACACACACACACACACACACACACACACACACACACACACACACACACACACACACACAGTCTGAACTCTTCCAATGGAACTGGTTCTGAGTGAAGCAGATCTAGGCCCAGGCCCAGGAGGGGTGTGTACCAGCTCTGGGTGGTTGGGGAGTCCGCAGTGTGTGCAGGCGTCCTCGCTGGGAAGCTCCTCCTCCTCCTCGTCTTCTTCGTCCTCGTCCTCCGAGTCGCTCCCCGCCCCGCCGCCCCCCCGGTCCTCGGCCTCCCCGGCCTCCTGGGTCCTGCGGGTCTTGGTCCTGGTGGAGGTCCAGCGCGGGCGCCGGTGCCTCCGCTTGCCCTGAAAGGGAGAGGCGGCGTGAAGGAGGCGTGGAGGAGGTGCAGGTCCAGGAGGAGAACATCTCCTCTGCTGTTACCCTTCGCTTCCGCAGCGTCTGCACCGCCGCCTCCGCCTTCTTCTCCTTCTTCTCCTCCATCTCCTCCTCCTCCTCCTCCTCGCCTTCCTCCTCCTCTTCCTCCTCCTCCTCCTCCCTGGCTCGGCCGGGGAGCCCCTTCTTCTTCTGGGGTTTCTTCTTCTGGCTCTCGGCCATCTTGGAGCTGGGCCTGCCGGGCGGAGGAGCGCAGCCGGTCAGAAGGTCCGGCGGGCCGAGGAGCTCGACGGAAGCCTCCCGCCGGCCGGACACTCACCTGCAGATCCTGGCCGACCTCCTCAAGGACCTCCCCTCCTCCTCCTTCTCCTCCACCTTCCCACGCATCTTGCTGCGGCGGTGAGGAGGGATCTTGATCTTCAGCCGGATCCCCTCCTTCTGGATCTCAGAGGAGGCCTCCTCCAGGGGCCCCGGAGGTTCCCGGGCCGCCTCCCCGCCGTTCACCTCCTCGGGGCGGAGCTTCTCCGGAGGCGCCGGCTCTTCGGGAGGCTTTTCTCCGCCCCCCGTTTTGACCTCGGGGGTCGGCTCCGCCCCCTGGACCTCCTCGCCCCTGGACCCCTGGTCCTCCTCCACCTTGGCGCCCTGGACCTCCTCCGCCCCGGACCCCTGGACCTCCTCCGCCCTGGACCCCTGGACCTCCTCCGCCCTGGACCCCTGGACCTCCTCCGCCCTGGATCCCTGGACCTCCTCCGCCCTGGACCCCGGGTCCTCCTGCCTGCTCTGGGGCTCCTTGTCTTGCTGCCCCTGCCTCTTAGGCTCCTCCCCCTTGGGTTCGTCCCTCCTTGGCTCCGCCCCCTTAGGCTCCGCCCCCTTAGGCTCCTCCTCCTGGCCCTTCCGGACCAGCACCGACTGCCGCCCCCCCTCCCTGTCCGGCGCCGCCGCCTCGGGCTCGTCGGCCCGGTGTCGCTCGGTGGGGCTGCGTATGACCCCGACGTGACCTATGACCCCGATGACCCCGTTCTGTCCGTCAGGGTGGGGGAGGAGCAGCGGCGGCCTCCCGTTGGTCAGCTCGGGCCTGGGGGCGGGGCCTCCGTCTTTGCTCTGGATGACGGACGGGTTGCACACGATGATGCTGCTGCCGCCGCCGCCGCCGTTGTTGTTGTTGTTGTTGAGGAGGTGGTTGCCGTGGTAACTCTCGGCCAGCTTCAGCTCCCTCTTCTTCAGTGGTATTTTGGCCTGCTGGTTGCTCCTGACGACGGCCCGCTCCGCCTCCTCCTCCCGCTTCGCCTCCTGTTTGGGCGCGCTGCCCGCCGCCATGACCACGGACACGGCGTTCCTGTGGAGCTCCGCCTCCCGGGGCTCGGGCTTGACGACGGCGGTGATGGTGCTGACCCGGTTGTCGAACGGCGGCGGCCTCGGGTCCGGCTTCTCGTCCTTGGGGTGCAGGAGGTGCGGGGGGGCGGCCTGGACCTCCTCCTTCGGACCTGCAGGACCAGCAGGACCTTCTGTCGGAGGAACCTCAGGAAGGAACCTCACCTGGACCTCCTGACGGAGGAGGACCTCCTGCGGGACAGTACCTGCTTCCTCAGGCGCCTCCTCCTTCACCTCCTGGGTCCTGGCCCGGTTCTGGGTCTGGATCTGCGTCTGAGTCCGGATCCGAGGGGGGGCCAACTCGGTGCTGCCAGCGGGATCCTCCTCTGACAAACACAGCAGGTCCGTCACGCACACACACACACGCACACACACACACGCACACACACACACACACACACACACACACACACACACACACACACACACCTGTGTCTCTCTGCGTGGGGCTGGTGCTCCTGGACCCGGTCTGCTCCTGGTTCTGGTTCTGGTCCCGGTCCCGACTCGGGTCCACCTGGGCCTTCAGCAGCTCCAGGGCCTCGGCGAGGTCGTTACGGGTCCTGGAGACCAGCAGGGACCGCCGGGGGGGGGGGGTTAATACTCACTGGCAACTAGTAATACTAGTAATACTACTAGCAAACTAATACCTCTGAAATAGTACTACTACTACTATTACTAACACTACTACAACTGAGATGTTACTACTACTACTACTAATAATACTAATAATAACAATAATAATAATATTACTATTGCTGACATACCACTACTATTTACACGATTACCACTTACATACTACTACTACTACTACTACTACTACTACTAACACTACTACAACTGAGATGTGCAACTGCAGTATTATTGCAATTATTAATGCAACTGCTACTATTGATTCTACTACGACTTCTACAACTAATGCTTCTAATACTGCTTGTACTACTAATACTACTACTACTACTACCACTACTACTGCTACTACTACTACTACTGTTATTACCAGTCCTAGCTCCCAAAGCTGCAGGACCTTCTCCAGGTCCATCCCTGGTGCTTCAGTGCAGAGGTGGTATGTGGCTGATGTTCTCTACGTAGAACCGAGATTCTATTCTATACCGCTACTACTAGTAGTACTAGTACTACTAGTAGTACGACTACTAATCCTCCACATGATAATGTAGGTAATGTAATGTAAGTGATACTACTACAAAACTGCCTTGTACTCGTCCAGGTTCTACTGTTATTACTACTCTTTCTGTCTACTACTACTGCCTAATACTCCTTGAACTACTACTACACCTACTCCATCTAGAACTACCAGTACTATCCCATCACTGCTATGAGTACTGCACCTCTTCCTGCCCCCCTTGCTACTTGTACTCCAAGTAGTCCTAGTACTTCGCCGCCAGGCTGCAACTCCAGTACCGACGGCTCCGGCTACCACCTGCACTTTGTTCCGGAGGTCCTACCTGACGATGCACCTCCAGGTGGAGCCGTCCAGGTCGTCCTGCTCCTCGGTGTACAGGCGGATGTTCTGGTCCTGGTCCAGCTGCAGCCAGTACATCAGACCCTGCCGGTCCCGGCCCACGGGCTGCAGACGCATCTTCTCCGGGTCCTCGTCGTTGATCACCGTCTTGAACTTCAGGTTGTCGTCAAACTGACACTCGCAGAGGTACTGGGGGGCCGAGGAGGGGGACCCGGATCAGGATCGGGAGGCGCCGGCCCACCGAGCCGGACCCGGGTCACTTCAACCACCTCAAAGATGTGTGCTCTCGAAACACACTCCTCATACACCCTTTATACACTCCTTCTACACCTGAATACACTCCTTATACACCCGAATACACTCCTCATACACCCTTTATACACTCCTTATACACCTGAATACACTCCTTATACACCCGAATACACTCCTCAAATACCCTTTATACACTCCTCATACACTCTAATACCCTCCTTAAATACCCCCAAATACACTGAATACTCCTTATACACACAGTAAACACACTTCTTAAACAGCGCAGATACTGAACAGGAAGTAGTACTTTGAGGATGCTGGACTTGCTCTCCATTGACATCTCCTGGTATCCGTTCTGCTCCAGCTCCCAGGCCCAGGTGCTGTTCAGCTCCTGGCATGCCTGCAGCACGCACACACACACACACACACACACACATTAGTGTCTGACACCTTTGAAAAGCACTGACGCCTGACAATCCACCAGACACCCACCTTGGCCAGGTACTTCTCCCAGCGCTCTGTGGTCACTGTCTTCCCCAGTTTGCGCAGCAGCTTGACGTGAAGTTCCACCAGAGGTTTAGGAACTGGAAGACACCAGAAGAGCAGGCGACCTTCAGACACAAGGACTACAACATGTCAAACTACAAACTGGTCTGCGTGCACTTCCTGTTGGGCTGCAGCCAGCGCTCCTTCCTGCCTGGAGGCCGGAGCTCTGCCGCTTCGGCCTCTGACGAGGAGCTTCAAACAAAGCAAGTGACGTGTGGGGTCCGGTGGAGCCGCCCGGGGCAGCAGCACCCCCCCACCCCCGGGGCAGCAGCAGGCCCCCCCCCCCCCCCTTGCTTTGGGGTTCGGGGCCCGGCGGCCATCTTGTGAGGATCCTGAACACTTTTCCGTGGCGACGCGTGTTTGCGTGACCAGGACGGTGTTTTACAAAACAGTCTCCATGACGACCCGCGTGGGTTGTTACCGTCACATTCCTTCATTCCCCGGGTTCAGTTCCAGGTTTATTTACAGTTTCTGCACACTTTTTGGGATGTTGTTGTTGTTTTTTCTCTCGTGAATTACAAATAAGCACGAATAAAAACACGGGGAGAGGTGTCGCGATCCGTGTGCGTTAGTTACTGTTGGTTGGCGGTGAAGTCGCGGCTGAGTTTGTCTTGCGGTGTCAGAAGGACCCGCAAACCCCCGCAGATGGTCGCCGAACCCCGCATTTACTGCGCGACCTTCACGGAACCGTCCAATCGACGGAAATCGCAGTTTCTCCCCCGCGGTTCCGAAAAGATCGCGCTGTCACGGTGAACGAACGCGTTATTACCGGACACGTCGCGCCGGGACGAGCGAGGCCGCCGCCGTTTGACACTTTGTTTTGTTTTGTTTTGTTTTTCCTCCAAAGTTCACGCTTATTGTTGTTGTTCGGGCTAGCGTGACTAGCTAGCGACGGGGGCTACTCGCCTTGCTACTGCGCATGCGTGGTTTTGACAGCCACTCTACCAGCAGCCAAAAAAAAAAGGAAAAAAAAAAAAAACACCCCCCACCCGGGACCCCACGGGGGTCCCACGCCGGGGACCGAGGCCCCCCGGCCGGCTGGCCGCGGAGGCCCGCCCGGTGAAAAATTACACCTGACAACACTCCGGAGCTAACCGGCTCGATGGCTACGTGCGTGTGCGCGCGAGTTCGTGTGTGTGTGTGTGTATGTATGTGTGTGTGTATATGTATGTGTGCGTGTGTGTGGTCGCTCCATCATGGCGACAAGTTTAGCGTGAAAACACACGAATACCGAGCCGTGACCCCCGGGCCCCCCCGGGGCCCTCGGCGGGGCCGCGCCCCCCGGGCTCCGGGGCTCCCCGGGGCTCCCCGGGGGTCACGGCTCGGCCCCCTCCGGCCGTCCGGCCCCGTCGCCCCGGATCCGCGCGTAGCCGCCGGGGAGCCGGGCTAGCTCGGCGCTAGCAGCCGCGGAGCTCCGCCACGGCGAAACTTGGACGGCGGCTGCCCGGGGGTCGGGGCTCCCCGCGCGGCGTGGACCGCAACCGAGCCCGGGGCGCCGGCGGAGGCGGAGGACGAGGAGGCCACGGACATCTTCATCCCCCGCGGAGGAGGATGAGGACGGCGGCCCCCTTCGCCTTCCCCTCCTCCGGCTCCGAGTGTCGCAGCTCCTGCCGCCGCTCCTCCGCGCCGCCGCCGGCCGCTCACCTGCGCTCCTGTCCCGCAGATAGCGCTCCATCTGCGGGAAGGTCATCTCGGGCAGGTCCAGCGCCGCCGCGTAGCGCTCCATGAAGGAGCAAACCTCCGCGAAGCTCGGGCACAGCGGCGGGCCGGAGCTCCTCAACGCCGCCGGAGCAGCCATCTTTCCAGGCGGAGAGAAACGGGAGGGGAGGGCCGCCGCTGCCGGGATGCGACCGAGCGGCCGAAATGAATGAAGAGGCCTCTTCTTCTTCTCGCCCTCCTCCTCCTCCCGGAGCTTCTACCGGCCGCGGGAAACAACGCCGCCACCAACTGGCGCGGAGTCCGACGGTGCGCGCCGACGGCCGGCCGCCATGTTGTGAGGATCGCCGGCTCCGGATCCGGATCCGACCCCCGCCGGCTTTTCTCGCCCAGCCGCCGCTTCTACCCACGCACACGCGGGGAGCCGACGCGGGTCCGACCGGAAACCCGACGCCCGGACCGGAAACGCTCCGGCGATATTCCCATCAGATAATCAATAATCACAAACACCAATAAAGTGACGTGAGGGGGGGTGGGCGGGGCTTGCGGTGTATACTTGTCACACACACACACACACATTTATAAACAGTCATGTGACGTGTGCCGCCTGGTGCGTTCAAGTGTCCGCTAAAAATAACCCGGGCTTGTCGAGACTTGAGGGATTATTTTTTCCCCGGCGCGTGGAACCCGTGGCCGTCACGCCCGCTTCCACGAGTTATTCTTGCCCGCAACCGCACCCGCACCCGCACCCGCCGGAGGCCGGAGGAAGCGCCGCCGCCGCCGCCGGTAGCGGGAATTCCGAGGCGGGTTCCCGGTCCTTGGACGCGCCGCGGCGGAGCGGAAGGAGTTTGTCTCTCCAGGAAGGACAAAGATCTCACAAGTTGTTTTGAGTCTCCCGTGTCCGCGTGTCCGCTCCCGCAGACGCCCCGCAACACACGCAGCGCTTCTTCCCCTCCGGACCCGCGTCGGCGGAGGCAGGCGGGCGGGAGAGCCGGCCGGCCGGCGGTGCTTTTTCCCGCTTTTTGAACGCAGCGCGACGCCGCGGCGGAAGCCGAGTCCCGAGGAGCCGCGACGGGACGCGGCGTGGACCTGCGTGGAGCTGCGTGGACCTGCGTGGAGCGGGTGGGTTCTTCGACTTCCGGGGCTGTTTTTTTTGCAGGCGGTTCTCCGGGTCCGGGATCCGGAGGGAACCGGCTCAGGTGAGGACAAAGCGGGACAGACACGCACAGGTCCGAGGACCTCCAGGCATCGTCCAGATAGTCCCGGTCTGGACTCCAGGAGGAACCTGCTTCCAAGTCCAGTAGAAGCAGAAGGTCAGAGGTAACGACCAACACCTTCGGGTCCTCGGTCGCACGTAAGGGACTCGAACCCGCGGGATCTTCTGATCCTGCCTCCTGCACCAGGACCTCCTGGGGCCTCTGCTGCTCTCTGGAGCTCAATGTGTGATCTTTATTATTTCATGTTTGAACTCAGTGTTGGTAGTGGTGTGTGTGTGTGTGTGTGTGTGTGTGTGTGTGTGTGTGTGTATGTGTGTGTGTGTGTGTGTGTGCGTGTGTGTGTGTGTGTGTGGGGTGGGGGGTCAAAATCATGGTGGAGTTGCTCAGTTCCTCAGGGGAACAGAGTCCAGAAGGTTTGGACTGGAAGGCCGACGTCGGAACCTCCAGGGTAACCAGGTCGCCGCTTCTCTGGCCCGCAGGAGGTGTTGATGAGCGGCAGCTAGCGGCGGCGCCATGGCGATCGCCCACGTGGCGACGGAGTACGTCTTCAGCGACTTCCTGCTGAAGGAGCCCAACCAGGCGCGGTACAGGAACGTGCGCACGGAGCTGGCCGCCGACAAGATGGTGACCTGCGTGGCCGTGGGCCTCCCGCTGCTGCTCATCTCGCTCGCCTTTGCACAGGAAGTGTCCGTGGGTGAGTGAGTGTGTGTGTGTGTGTGTGTGTGTGTGTGTGTGTGTGTGTGTGTGTGTGTGTGTGTGTGTGTGTGTGTGTGTGTGAGAGATCGGGGGAAGGGATAGTTCCATCGGTGAGACTCCTTTGTCTCCTCAGGGACTCAGATCAGCTGTTTCTCTCCAACCAACTTCTCCTGGAGGCAGGCGGTTTACGTCGACTCCTTCTGCTGGGCCGCCGTGCACACACACACTCTGCCTCTGTGGCTGCACAAGGTACACACACACACACACTGTCTGCAGCTACACAAGTCATACAGACACACACACACACATGGCGTCTGTCTGCATTAGGTACACACACACACAGCTACTGCAGCTGTTATACATGTAATATACACACACACACACACACACACACACACACACACAGCGTCTGGCTGCACAAGTCATAAACACACTGCTATTTTGGCTGCACAAGAAACACTCACTGCCTTTGTTGGTGCACAATTACACACACATACACACTTAAAGTGGGTGTGTGTACACATTCCTCATCTTGGGACTGGCATGGGAGTTGCTAGGCAACAGCAGCAGCTAAACAACAAGCAAGTAATTAACCAAGAAGATCGATGTTCTGAGCAGAGAACAACATCTCCACCCTCCATGTGACCTGGCTCCTCCCCCTGGCCTCCTGGCTCCTCCCCCTGGCCTCCTGGCTCCTCCCCCTGGCCTCCTGGCTCCTCCCCCTGGCCTCTTGGCTCCTCCCCCTGCACACACACAGGGGGGTGATTCTGTTAGCCTGTTAGCCTGTTAGCCCTCCCCATCTAGCACTTGAGGAGGAACCCGGTGTGTTTGAGGAGTTCTTGGAGCTCCTGTGACCGGGGCAAGGTCAAGCCTGCATCCAGGCACATCTGCATACCGCTCCATGTTGTGGTCCATCATCTCCACTTGGTGTATCATCTTGTTGTTCTGTTGTTTTCACCTGTTGCCACCTTGTATCTCGTCACGTTGCCTCCCGCCCTGGTGTTGAGGAGTGGCGGGACCTGCTGACACCATGTTTGGTGTTGCAGTTCTTCCCATACATCCTGCTGCTGGTGGCGGTCCTCATGTACTCGCCCGCCCTGTTCTGGAGGTTCTCCGCGGTGCCTCTGCTCCAGTCGGACCTGAGCTTCATCATGGAGGAGCTGGACCGCTGCTACAACCGGGCCGTCACTCTGGCCAAGCGCATGGCCACGTCCAGGCTGCTCCCCGACAGGTAAGGCGCCGCTCAGGGAGATCGCTTGGAGATAGCTTGGAGATAGCTTGGGCCGACTCACGCCTGGAGAACACCAAGTTTGTGGAGAATAACCGAGTGTGTTCTTCAGGTTCTCCTGAATGTGTTCTCTCCATGTTCTCCTGGGTGGATTTTCCTTAGGTTCTCCATCTTCAGTCCAGAAACAGTCAGCAGGTTCATAGATGTGAATGAGAAGGTGAATGGTTGGATGATTGACAGTTGACTCCTCCAGATTAAGCCCCGCCTCCTTCTGGTATGCCAGCTGTTACTGCCCCCCCCCCCCCCCCAGTCAGCGGGACAATGTAGGAGATCATGGTCCTCTTTGGATAGGTGGAGGCTTGGTTTTGGCATGTTCAGGTCCATCTTCTCGGCCTCCAGGAAGGAGCTCCTTGTAAAACTCCACACAGCATGAATGTTTCTGGACCCGGGAGGGGAAACCTGAACTCCTCCGTGTGATCACCTTCTGGGTTCCTACCGTTCCTCGTCCAACTTCTTGTCTTTGCCTCCAGCGACCCGACGGAGGGCTGCTTCGACTACCCCTTGGTGGAGAAGTTCCTGATGACCAAGCGCTGCTGCAGGAAGCTGCTCTTCTACTACCTGCTGTGCCGCGGCCTGACGCTGGTCACGCTGCTGTGCGCCGTGGTCTACCTGGCCTACTACCTCCGCCTGGCCCCCGTCACCGACGACTTCTGTTGCTCTCTGCGAGTGGGCCTCCTGGCCTCCGACCCCTCCGTCCCCGAAAAGGTGCAGTGTAAGCTAATCGCCGTGGGAGTCTTCTCTCTACTCAGGTGAGCATCCGTCCTTCTCCAGCAAGGAACCGGGAAGCTTCTGGCACCGGAAGCCACACGGCATCGCCTCCTCTTCTGGCTCTTGTGTCTCCAGTTCCGTCAACCTGGTGCTGTTTGTGGCCCTGATGCCCGTGGTGATCTACGCCAGCCTCCGCCCCCTCTTCTGCCACGGCTACGCCCACTTCCTGGAGACCTACCAGTCCCTGCCCACCGTCAGCGTCCTGCCGCTGCCCGGCGGCCAGTGGGACGACCTGTCCCTGTACCTGCTGTTCCTGGAGGAGAACATCAGCGAGCTCAAGTCCTACAAATACATGAAGGTTGGAGGACATGTCGCCCTCTGGTGGTCAAACCTGTCCCAAGCGTGTAGACAAGGATGATCCAACGGTTAGACGGTCTCTGTGAGAGCAGGGTCATTAGATTAGCCGGTTCAGCAGGACGGGAACCTTCGGAGTGTCCAGGGTCATTTCTCGAAGAACAAGGCGTCATCAGGAGGTTCTGCTCGGAGCCAAAGCCAGAGGAGATGTTGGTGTAGGGATACAGGTCAGATCTGAGTTGGTTCAAGGCAAGGAAACAAGATGGAGTCACAGGAACAGGGAGCAGACAGAGATGTGCTGTTCAGGATGTTGGTTCCATGTTGTCCAGAGTCTTCCCTGCTGTCAGGACTGCTCCCTGCTGTTCCTTGCGTTCCCTGTCATTGAAGGTGTCCCTGGTCCTCAAGGACGTTCCCCGTCGATCCGAGAGTTCCCTGCCGTTCAGCGTGTCCTGTCGTTCACAGTCGTTTAGAGATTGTTCCCGGTCATTGATAATGTTCCCTGATGTTCCAAGTGTTCCCTGTCTCTGAGGGAGTCCCTGGACATCAGGGGTGTCCCTGCACCTCCAGGTGTTTCCCAGTCGCTCATGGTGTTCCCTGCCGTTCAGCGTTTCCTGTCCTTCACAGCCGTCCAGGTTGTCTAGGATGTCCCTGTTTCTCCAATGGTTCCCTGTCATTGATACTCCAAGTGTGCAAGATGTTCCTCCTGGAATCACCACCGCTCCTCCTCCTGCAGGTGCTGGAGTTGCTGAAGAAACGAGGCGATTGCTCTGGCGAGAGCTTCGACGCCTTGGGGCTCCTGCAAACACTGTGTCCTGTTAAAATGGACGCCGTGGACGGGACCAAAGCGCCCGCCGGCCCCGCCGACCCCCCGGCCGGTAAACAGGACGCCGGTGCGACAGGGCCGGCCTCCAACAGCCGGAGCAGGAGTCCCAACCCGGCGCCGGAGCAGGAGAGCAGGATGGAGCTGAGAGGTGAGCGCTGACCTTCTGCCTCCCTCCTGATGACAACAAGTCCCCTAACACCACCTTTGTTTTCAGAACTCGCTCCCTTGTTGCCCGAAAACAGCGAGTCGGGGAGCGGCGGCGGCGGCGGCGGCGGCGATGGTACGGCGGCAGTCCGACAGAGGGCGGTGTGACGCCGGGACGCCTGGGAGATGTTTCTAGGCTGAACGGAGAGAGGACTTCTTCACGGCACCAACAGAGAACGGGAGGAGACGGCCGCCGCCGCCAGACGGAGAGCTGAGCTCGCTAGCAGGGGGCGGAGCTTAGAGCGGCGCCCGTCCAGCTGACGGGCATCGGACCGAAACTCCTCAGAAACACCTGTGACACTGCTCCCCTGCTGGCTACGTGGGAACCGATGCTAATTGTTACCTCGGATGGCCGGATGGACGGACAGATGGACGGACGGAGGCTCCAGGAGACACCAGCTGCTCCTCTTCCTCCTTTTTTAGGACATCATCTCACCATCACCTGATTTTCTGGTGGTGTTTTCTAAACGTCACGTCTTCTTCCCTTCCTTTTTTCATTTGCTGATTATTATTGTTATTATTATCATGTGACTTGACCTTGTGGTACGTTGTTCCTCCCTGGTGCTGCAGATACATCTTTGTTCTGGCTGGAGCAGCTTGTTGTCATGGTGACCCCAGGATTAGGACTTTTTGTTGTTTGTCTAAACCAGGGTTGCCTGCACCTCTTGGCCTTGTGAGCTACTTTTCAAGTGACCATGTAAAGATGATCTCCCCATGCTCAATGTGTATTTCTAGATACATATACTGAGCATACTTCACACTGCTGTTTGCATACCTTGTGGAACCGCACCTTCATGTCACACTGCAACAGGGTACGTTTTTGGTCGCTACCTTACTCTGATGACTTGTACTGCCTGGAGTCAGCCAGGAGCTGACCGTCAGTCATGGCTCAACGGTGTTTGGACTTCAAAATCGGACTGGTATAATGAGTAGAGTCAAACGATGCGGTCAAGGAGGTGGCAGTTGTATTTGGGTACTTTTCCTCTGGGCAAGCTCCAAAGCTGTCCATGACCCTGGACTTCAGCCTGTAGTCTCCAGATGAGTTCGGGTGAAGCGGCGTTGCAGTTTTTCATGTCGGTGAACGGATCTCGGAATCTGCCCCGAACGGGCGGCGCAGAAATGCGGCAACCGTCTCGAGTAGCCGGAAGTTACCCAGACCGTGGCCTTGGAGCTTTCAGGACACCTTTTCCTTTGAAAGCAGTAACATCTCGCCTTTCGAAGGGAAATGGTATCGTAGCCTTTGTCAACAGTCCGACTCTGCCGCTCCACATTTCCCTTCTTGGGCGGAGCCTCGGAGGATCGACAGATCAAGCAAGTGCACTTAGAATGTGCACTTGCATGTGCACTCTCCTTTTTGGGAGAAGGTGCCTTCCTTCCTCCCAAGGCGCGTGGAAGTGGTACAATTCTGGTCCTGACTTGATTCGGCTCCGGCGGTCATGTTTGACCTCGTCTCTACAAGAAATCATTTGAAACGCTAGCTCGCTGGTGAGCTCACTGGAACTTGCAGGTGGGCAGCCCTGGTCTAAACTCTGGGCCGGGCAGGGCCTCTGAACCCCAGGCTAATGTAATGACTTGATTCTTCTGGCCTTCACCTCACGGTCCCCCTGAGACGCCCTGAATGTGGGTGAAGGTCCTACAATCGGTACGAGGAGGTGGTTGCAGACGCTCGGCGGTCGTCTGCTGGTTGGAAGTGATGACACACAAAGGTCGACGCTCACCTCCCGGAGCCTGGACGTCGTCTCCGGCTCTCGCTGCTGTTTTTTTTCGTCGTCGTGTGTGTTTAGTTTTTTTCTGCTGATGTGAAACTTTTTTTTTTTAAGTTGCTTGTTTGGATGTGTGAAGTTCTCATGGTGCATCTGAAGCGTCTTCACCAGGAGAGCAAACGGACAGGTTTTTTATTTTCTCCTTATAGACAGAACAGGGTTGGGGGTTCTGGACGAGCGTCCCCGCTCTCCAACACCATCACTAACGGGTTTGCTCTTCAAACCTGTGATGGATCTCAACCGGCGTCAGAAGACCGGGTGGAGGATGAGGAGGGTTCGGTTTCAAGCTCCCGGTTTGTCCGTTTGCTTTGGGGGAATTTAAGTTGTCTCGACTAACACCGTCACGTCACGCTGAGTTCATTGGATCTTTTCCTCCGCATTGAAAACAACTGGAGTTTCTGAGAGAAAAAACAGGTCGTACTGGAAATGAATAGATGACTTGTGTCACGTATGATTTGGTTTCTAATTCATCAGAAGCAGCACATCACCTGTTTAAAAACTGCTGAAATAGGGGAGATGTAAGTGACTGTAGTGTGCACAGGAACAACCTCCAGCTGTAAAGTGGTTTTAAAAATATAAAACTTGATGTTATCAGCCAGATTATAGATGATATGGACTTTATTGTCAGTGATTGCACGCGTTATTGTACATGGAATGAGTAGTGTTGTTTATTGCAGAAACCGATGAAGCAAAAAGTAAAAAAAGAAACTAATAAAATTGTTAAATGATTAAATAGACCAAGTAATAACTGAGTTTCGTTTCACGTTACAAGGCCGGAGGAGCTTGTGTGCAGTACCCCTCCTGGCCGCTAGGGGGCGCTGCAGCTCACTGGTCCTTTTCCCGACCGCCAACAGTCAGACGAGGAAGAGAAGCGCGGCGACATAAACAGCCGCCTGTTAGCCGAACCGCATCCCGGACTCCGCTCCACCGCCCGGAACGCCTCGACCCGGTTCGGCTCCTCCAGCTTCCAGCTCCACCCGCGTGTCGCGCTTCGTGTCCCGGGTACCCCGAGGTCACTCCCTCCCCGGCGGTTCGGAGGTTCGGGCCGGGAGGCCTCCACCTGACAGCGGGCTCCTCGCTCGTCTCTGCCCGCCGTCACGCTGACGATGGTCCTGCTGAAGAACCTCCATCCTCCCACCGAGGGGGTTCGGCACGAGCAGGCCGACACCACGGCAGTCCTGGACGGCCAGCGGCTCGGCTGCGGGACGCTCTACGTCGCCGAAACGTAAGCGAGGCCTTCCAGCGCCATTTCCCGTTGAAGCGGCCGCTCTTGGTGAGCGCGGAGCCGGGCGAGGGTTCGGACGGAAGCCGGGAGGGGGAGCTAGCGGGGAGTTAGCGGCGAGTTAGCGGGGAGCTAGCGGGGAGCTAGCGGAGAGCTAGCGGAGAGCTAGCGGGGAGTTAGCGGAGAGCTAGCGGGGAGTTAGCGGAGAGCTAGCGGGGAGTTAGCGGAGAGCTAGCGGCGAGCTAGCGCCACTTTTCCGGCTTGCTAGCGTTCAGAAGTAAGAGGATTTATTTTCAAAATAAAAGCGGGTCCCGCTTTCAATTTGGTCCAAAACACAAAGCGCGACGTTCTGTTGACATAATGAGCAGTTAAACCGGGAATTAGTTATCGCGGTTGTGATTTGTTTCTGACCCGAGCTGTAACAACACGGCTGATAAACGGATCCATCTCTGAATCTTCTTATGAAAATCCGCTTCTGGACGTTCGTCTTCACGTCCAGTCGAGTCACAACAACAAGCCAGTGACAAGATGGAGCTGGACGGCCGAGGACCTCCGCTGACAGTTCTGTGAATACTTGCCTGAGACCCTCCTCCTCCCAGCAGGAGGTCCCGGTTGGACCCCCACAGGGTTCCTTCCCGTGTGGAGCCTCCGTGTCTCCCCGTGTCTGCGTGGGTTCCTCCCACGGTGCGAACACATGCAGGAGCTTCATGGAGACCCTACACTGTCCAGATGTGCGGATGAGAGGGTGAATGGGGGCACGTCAATGACGGCAGGGATAGACTCCAGCCTGACTCCAGGAGAGATGAATCATATTATTAGACCTCTGAATCCTCGACTCTCCAGAGGGAGCAGGTCTGAGGGGCGTCCGAAGGTCTCCTGACAGCAGATGTTTCAGTTTGTTCCTCTCTGTCCGTAGCCGCCTGTCGTGGTTTGACGGCTCCGGGATGGGCTTCTGCCTGGAGTACCCCACCATCGGCCTGCACGCCATCTCCAGAGACGTCAGCGCCTTCCCCCAGGAGCACCTGTACGTCATGGTCAACGGCAAGATCAGCGGTGAGGAACGCTCCACACCCTGGATGAAGATGACGGCGATGATCGTCCAGACCCTCATGCCTCTGCTTCCCTCTCCTCCTCCTAGATGACAATGAAGCTGAGATGGCAGAAAAGTCCTCAGGAGATGAAGATGACGACGGTGAGGATGAAGATGGCGACAGCAGCGGTGGAGATGATGATGATGATGGAACCATCACGGAGATCCGCTTCGTCCCGGGTGACAAGGCAGCGCGTGAGTGATGCCTTCTGTGGATCAGGAGAGTGGAGGCTCCACAGGAAGTAGATCTCACCCGGGAACAGGAAGTGACCTCACCGCTACCTGTTTACAGCACAACCTGGGGAAAGGTAGCTTTACAATTACTATCTTAACGTGTGTGTGTGTGTGTGTGTGTGTGTGTGTGTGTGTGTCAGTGGAGTCCATGTTCTCGGCCATGTGTGAGTGCCAGGCTCTTCACCCCGACCCCGACGATGACTCCGACAACGACTTCGAAGGAGACGAGTACGACGTGGAGGAAGCCGGTGAGGACACACACACACACACACACACTTCTGGCTCCTCACACCTACATGTAAACCCCTGGCTAGTATTTCTTTGGATTGCTGCGGCGCTGGAATGGCTGTAAAGCAGCAGACAGATCCAGTAAATAGTCCCGTCCTTAAACAGTGACACGCATTGGATTTCAAAATAAAAGCACGACGAGTGACTTGATGCTCAGAGCCACGTACACCTGATCAGTGACCCTGTTGTTGCCTGTGTGTGTGTGTGTGTGTGTGTGTGTGTGTGTGTGTGTGTGTGTGTGTGTGTGTGTGTGTGTGCGTGTGCGCATGAAGTTTGGCGTAACACCGGCAATTGGGTCTTTTGGTGAATTGGTTTATTTAGATTTAATAACAGCTGCATCCGGATCTTTGTCTTCTGAAAACCGAACTCATTTTGAGTCCCAAAGAGGAGAAGGTCCTGGTTGGTCCTGACCATGTGTCTCCTGGGGTGCAGAGCTCAGCCACGGCGACATCCCCACCTTCTACACGTGCGAGGAGGGCCTGTCGGCGCTGACGCAGGAGGGCGCCGCCACCCTGGAGAGGCTGGAGGGCATGCTGGCCCAGAGCGTCGCCCAGCAGTATCACATGGCCGGCGTCCGAACGGAGGAGACCAACGGGAACTTCCAAGGTCCGCCAGCGGATCTCTCTCCTAGCTTAGCTTAGCTTAGCTTAGCTTAGCACACTGAACGGGAAGAACGTGGCGGATCGAGCCACGATCTTCATCCAGGAGACCTTTAAAACTGCCATCGTTTGAATGGAGTTTGACTTCCTGTGGTGTGTGTGTGTGTGTGTGTGTGTGTGTGTGTGTGTGTGTGTGTGTGTGTGTGTGTGTGTGTGTGTGTGTGTGTGTGTGTGTGTGTGTGTGTGTGTGTGTAGATGGGATGGAGGTGGACGCAGCGGCAGCAGAGGCGGGTCAGTTTGAGGACGCTGACGTTGAACACTGGTGAGTCTGCGGTTGAACTTCCTGATGTTTCCATGGTTACCACCGGCAGCCCAGCTCTCTGTGGTCCTGTGATTGACAGGCTGTGTGTGTGTGTGTGTGTGTGTGTGTGTGTGTGTGTGTGTGTGTGTGTCCGCAGACAAGATCCTCGCCGCCGCCTGAAGCACTTCCTGCCGTTGCTGGTGGAGACCAAATCTAATCTATTCTTTGTATGAAACTGTCAATAAACGTTTGGGTTTTCTAGGAGGTCTCTGCTTCTTCTGCTTCTTCTGCTCCTTCTGCTCCTTCTGCTCCTCCTGGCTCCATGTCCAGGTTGTTTCCTGCATCTGGAAGCTTCCACAGACCCGGCTCCTCTGAGGAGGAACCCCTCGCCTTAGACTATTCCAGATCGTGGCCATGAGCTGTGAAGATGCCAGATGATTGCCCAGGATAGTGTTTGTGGTGTGTGTGTGCTGTCGTGTGGCCGGCTGGCGTGACCTTCTGGGGTGAGAAGGTCACGCCCCACGGGATCCGGACCTTAGTGTCCTCCGTTTGGAAAAGGGTTGGAGACGACGCTCCTCAAGCGGGTGTGGTGAGGCGGGATGGTCCTCTGGGGTCGGAGGTCCATCTCCGCCCCGCTTCTCATGCTTCGGTCGGGCGTTTGGAGCTGGAAGCCTCCGTCCCTCCAGCCTTCTGGTTGGAACAGGACGTGTCCTCCCTCCATCTTCCTGCTGGGTGCTGTGGTTGGACTGAGTTCATACTCCACCTGAAGCCGCTGTAAAATGACCCGGCTCAGGATGTGGAGAAAACTACAGAGTGGAGAAACTTGTGGATCCTCTGCCCAGACACTGGATCCGTACCTTTTGAGAACCAAAAGACTTCCTATCTGCTAAAAGCTCTCTGATCTTTCCAAGTCCGCCGACGACGGGCCGGTCCTTCAGTTCGTGGGCGGAGAGAAGAAGGTGTTCAGCTCATGTGATGGAGGCTGAACTGGAGGGCCTGGTGCTATCTGACACCCGGAGTAAAGAAGAAGTGTGACAGAAGCGTCGCTTCCTTCCCGTCGACTGGAGGAGATGATTCAGAGTGACGAGGAACACGTCCGATCAACTCCTATCGAACCTATTGGTCGCTGATATTCAACATTCTTCTGAGTGAGGAGGGTAATTATCAGTGTACCCTTAAGTATTATCCACACCCAGGTGGGAGATGTGGTCCAGACGGGAGCGATGTTCTCCATGACCTACTGCCGGTCTGGACTTCAGAGTTCAGTGCAGAAGATCAGGTACCATATTTCCTCAGGGCAAACAAGCCGTTTATGAATCTGTTGGTGGTGTCCAACCACAGCGGAGTGAAGTCCTGCAGGGCTCAGAGAGCGATGGTCACCATCTCTGAGGGCCAGCGCATCACTCTCCTACCCATGTTAGGAGTGGACAACACTCTGGACCAGGTCTTCAGGGTCAGACCCTTGTGGTGTCTCTGTCCTCTCTCTTTTGTACTCCCCTTTTCTGTCTTCTGCTCTTAGTCTGGACGGGGTTCATCTCTGTTTGCCTTCTGGGTCGGTACCGGGGCCGCTGTCTCGAACCCCCCGCCCCCAGGAGTCCTCTGCCCCGGTAGTGGATCCAGCGTCGTCCCGCTTGGCCTACCATGCCTCTTCAAGGCATACCTGGGGATACCTTGGCCTCACTTTGCCTAACTGTTGGTGCAACGTCTGGAGTGGCATCGGGATCCGTACACCCTCCGATCGTCACTCCGAGGTGGTTTTTCTCCGCCTACCCGAAGGCAAGACGTGTCAACCGTGTCACTGGAAGGATTTCCTGTCCGATAAGGTTGACACCCAGATCTGCGGAGGAGTTGATAGTGAGTCGATAGCGCACAGCGTCGTGTGCCGCTGACACAGGAGAACATGTCTGAGGTGGCACAGCTCGTCTTGGTGTTTTTGCTGGTCGTCAATCTTCATGGGGAAAAGATCAGGCGAGAGGGAGACTTCTTGTCCTCTGACTTCCCCAAGTCCGCCAGCTATTGCCTGGTCCTGCGGTTCATGGACGGGGAGAAGCAGGTAGCGTTCAACTCTTCTGATCCTCTGGCGGAGACTTCCTGGGTACCCGAAGAGCCAGAACTAGGAGGCCAGGAAGTCCACCCGAAAAACTACACTCGTTACGTGGTCCACAACCTGACTCAGTCTCACACGGGGGAGTACCAGGAGCAGTGCTGGAGCCAGAAGGAGCTGATCCTCAACAGGACCTTCAGCCTGGTGGTCTGCGATGCAGTCGGCGAGGGACGTTCCTTTGAGACCGAAGCCGGAAAAACGGTGAGGCTTCGGTGCGACGGAGCAGGAGACGGCCTGACAACCCAGTGGTTTCGAAGTGAGCCCGGGAGTCACGAAGAACCGTGGCGGGAACGTCGGTTCCTTCCGATCGACTTGAGGGGACGATTCGGACTGGAGAGGAACACCTCCGATCTCGTCCTATCAAATGTATTGTTGGCCGACTCCACGATGTTCTTCTGCCTGGTGAGGAGAGCTGGCCGCTGCGTCGGCGGTCACCCCGTAAATATCGACGTTGAGTCGAGGTTCGTCCTGGCCTTGGTGGGAGACGTGGTGGAGATGACCTGCGCCGGCAGCGACGAGTTCGATGACCGGCCGCCAGTTTGGACTTCAGATTTCCACGTGCTCAGTTGGATCCCGCATGTTCTCAAGGGAAACAAGTCGTTCGTGATCCCGTCGGCAGCGTTCAACCACAGCGGGACGTACTCCTGCGCCGTCGGGGGCTTGCTCAGCAACAGCTACCTGCTGATGGTTTGCCCCAAAGCTGAGGAGACGGTGTTCTTCTCCGAGGGAGAGAAGGTCAGCTTCCTGTGTGACGAGTGGACCATGTCTTCCCTCCCCTTTTGGATCATGGAGTCCATGCGGACCAACGGCACGGCCATGTCCGTTCATCGTTTCAAAGGGGGCAACATAGAAGTTCTCAGACACGGCCCTCTGGTGATCTCCAACATCTCGCAAGCAGATGCAGGGATCTACTCCTGCGCGCACCTCAACTTCCACGATGGTTTCAGCTGTGTGCAGACCTTCAGGCTCCTCCCCAAGAACGGAGATGAGGTGACCCTCCAGGTGTACGAGTTCCGCTACGTCCTGCTCAGCGCCTGCCTGGTGGCGCTCTGCGTCCTCGTGGCCGTGGTGACCAGGAGAGCCGAGGGAGGCCGGCGGCGGGAGGGACGTCGCCTGGCGTGATGGAGGTCGGCTCGGTTTGACGGTTGGATGTATTCCGGGCGCCGTGTCCAAACCCCCGTTTGCAATAAAAGTCGAGATGTTTCACCGATTTCATGGCGATCGCTTGGTTTGTGACCCAAGTCAATCTCCTCCTGAGGAGCATTCGTCCATCTCCTTCTTCTGCTCCTGCCGAGCTCCTCCCTCCATCTACCTTCCTGTCCTCTTTCCATCCATACGTGAACCTCTTGCCCGGCAGCTCCGAGCTCAGGGTCCTTCAGCCCAGATCTTCTCCGTCCACCCATCCATGTCCAAACAGTCTCATTGCTGCTTTGCTTCCAGAATATCTAACACTGGTTCCTCTGCCTCCCATCTTCTCCTCAGTGTCTCCAGACCACCAATGCTCCTTCCTCCATCTTCTCCGCTCTTCCCCTCCTGGTCTTGTGACACGTTCCCCCTCCCCGCTCTCCATGGTTTCTTCAGGTTCTTCTCGGTCAGAAGGTTTCCATGTGATTTATCTGCTTCTCTGATGGACCTTTTCTTCCGCTCCTCCTCCGCCGTCCTCCATCTTCCCCTTCCGTTTGTGTCCTTCAGCGCAGAAGATGCTTCTCTCCGCCCACGCGAAGGCAGGAAGTATCTCTGCGATTACCAAGGTCTTCATCTCGCGCTCCTCTGCAGCCGTGGAGTGGGCGGGCCAGATGAAGCAGGAAGTGAATGTTCTGAAGCACCAGAGGCCTCCGTCCATCTTAGAAACCACCGGCAACCTTCTGAGTCTGAGGGAAGATCTGGAGTCCAGCGGCAAAGACCGAACCTCCTCAGGTCCCTCAGACGGACGGCGGAGGCAGAAGATGGAGGCCTCGGAGTGGAAGGGATGGGGGGGTGATGTGGGAGAATCCAGGAGGTTCTTGGAGGACCTTCTAGGAGTCAGCTCCTGCTCCTTTCCACTCACTCACATGTCCTGGTGTTTGACCTCCATGCCTCCGATGTGCAGGTCCAGCACCTCCTGGCTTCTCTGGGTTCTCCATCTTCCACCATCTGTGTGTCCTCCTCTGGGAAGGAGACCAGCGACAGGTCAGCCGACCCCCGGCTGAGGCCCTGCACCTCAGGCCGGAGCAGCTCGGCGTTGAGAAGGTGCGGCCGTGGCCCTCACCAGGAGGTGGAGCTGCAGCCTCGCTCCTCCTGGACCTCCGCCTCGGCCTCCTCCGTCCAACAAAATGAATGTTCCTGTCGGCGAGGAGAAGAAATCTACATCTATCATAACGGTCGTGATCCCGCGGGGAGGCCTGAGGAGGTCCCGAGCGGACCTTGGTGATGTTCTCCATGAGAAGGCCGTTCCTCCTGGGCTTCTTCAGTCCTGCTTCTTCTTCTCCATCGGGCTCCAGCAGACCCAGCCTGGAGGGAGGCGTCATCTGGCCTGAGCTTCACCCCAGAGCCTCAGGAGATGCGAGAAGATGCGAGAAGATGTGAGGAGATGAAGCTCCAAAGTGTGGTGTCACTTCCAGGCCCGTGAAGGCGCCGCTCCTTCTTCTCCACCGGCGAGCGGCGCCCCGCCCCGCCCCGCCCCGCCCCGGCGCAGATTGACGCAGGCTCTGGCCAATCGGCGGCCGGAGACGGCGACCGCCGACCAATAGGGAGGCGGGATGGGCGTGCGGGGGGCGGGGCTTCTCCGCGGCAGGTCCTCCGCGCCTGGCTAACAATAGCCTGCCGGGAGCAGAGGCTGGGGAGCAGGACCGGGACCGGGAGCAGATCCAGGACCAGCGCCACCGCCGGCAGGACCAGGACCAGGACCCGCGGCCCACCCGGTGCCGGTGTCGGAAATCGCCGCCGAACCCACGGAGGGGAGCCACGTCGGGACCCGGAGCGGCGGTGAGTCGGTGGATGTGCGGCCGGGAAGGGGTTAACTCGCTCCGGAGCCCCGTGTCACGCTATCACCCCCCGCGCACACGCACACGCACACGCACGCACGCACATGCGTCTTTATCCGCGTCCACGTATCACCGGGTCCTGGGGGGACCGTCAGGGATCCGCGGCCAGGACCGCAGGTCCCGCAGAGGTCCACCTGGACCGGCTGGACCCGGGAGGACCGAGAGGCCAGAGGTCTTCCTCCTGTGTGTGTGTGTGTGTGTGTGTGTGTGTGTGTGTTTGAGCGTGTGCGCGCGCGCGTGCGTGCGTGCGTGCGTGTGTGTGTGTGCGGGGCGAGGGATGGGGGGGTCCGCACAGATCAGCAGAAGATTCTGTGTGTGTGTGTGTGTGTGTGTGTGTGTGTGCGCGTGTGTGTGTGTGTGTGTGTGTATCTACGTTGACCTGTGTAGGTCCGTCAATGCGTGTGTGTTGTGTGTATGTGCGTACCTGTTTATCAATGTGTGTGTATCTGTATTTGGGCGTTCAGTCTGTCTCTCCTTGTACTGGTGTGTGTGTGTGTGTGTGTGTGTGTGTGTGTGTGTGTGTGTGTGTGTGTGTGTGTGTTCTCAGAGCAAAGCAGTCAAACAGTAAAGATCTCTAAAAACCAGCAGAGAATTTCCACCCGAACCCGGGAAAAGCAGCCGGTCGTCACGGCAACCTGCTCCCACAAGTAATGGATTACATGCTTGAAAGGCCGGGCTACTGCCGGAGTGTAATCGGATTACTCCGGACCCACCACGAGGCCTGGGCTCGCTCCGAGTCCACGGACGTGACGTTTCCCGGCCGGCGTCCGGGTCGGGGGGCGGCCGTTGCCATGGTGACAGGGTGCCTCCTAAAGTCCGACCCCCACCTCACCGACACCTCCTCCACCTGATGGAGGCCCATTTGGCTCGTGTGTGTGTGTGTGTGTGTGTGTGTGTGTGTGTGTGTGTGTGTGTGTGTGTGTGTGTGTGTCACCTGTCATGACACGTTATTTTTAACCCCACTGCCTGTGTGTGTGTGTGTGTGTGTGTGTGTGTGCACAAACAATATGAAGAGACAGGAATGTTATTGTTGTCTGGTTTCCATGGCGACGGAGGTGTGAAGCGGCCCATCAGTGTTGTCCGACGGTGTCAGATGGTGTGAAGGAGCAGAGCGCCCCCTGCAGGCCAGGAGGTCTCCAGGCTGGAGCAAGAAGAACGTCCAAGTGGAAAAGAGGTCATGTGATGTGGCTCCGGGCCGGCCAATCAGGGAGAAGCTCCTGAAGCGGGAATGGGCCAATCGGGTCGCTCCGCGACGACTCGGCCGAGTCTGTTCCCTCAGACTCATGACAACATGAAGATAGGCAGCCAGACACACATCATTGTGTGTGTGTGTGCATGGATGTGTGTGTGCATGGATGTGTGTGTGTGTGTGTTTGTGTCCGTGCATGGGTGTGTGTGTGTGTGCTTGTGTCGTGACTGAATACTTCACTGCTGAAGAATTGGATACACACCCTGCAGCCCTCCATCCATAAAGTGTGTGTGTGTGTGTGTGTTTGTGTGTGTGTGTGTGTTGACCCAACATTCTGACACACTCTTTTGTGGTGAAAACACACTCATGTTCATCTCCCAGCAGGTCATGTATAATCTTGCTGTGATGTTATCACGCACGCACACACACACACACACACACACACACACACACACCTAGTGTGTGTGACTGGGTCATGTTGATGCTGATGCCGAGGGGTGAGAACTTTAGACATGATGATGTGGTGTGAGCTCCTCCTGGAGGTCATCTCTTCCTCCTCCTGGACCGGCTTGAGTTCTGGAGCAGGTCTGAACTTCTGTCAGAACATTGAGTGACAGCAGGTTCCTCCTGATCATCTGGTTCCTCCTGATCATCTGGTTCCTCCTGATCATCTGGCTGAATC
>NC_141301.1:560000-575000 GCF_037954325.1 Fistularia commersonii
AGGTCAGCAGGAGGTCAGCAGGAGGTCGGCAGGAGGTCAGCACCCGATCCCATGATCTCAGCCTCCATGAGCAGGACCTTCTGTCCAGGACAACCTGAGGAAAACCACCTGAGACGTCCATGTCTTGAAACCTCTCTGAGAACCTTCAGGAGATATTTGAAGGCTTAATATGATTTGAAGCCCCAGTCACTGAGTGTGTGTGTGTTTGTGTGTGTGTGTGTGCGTGCACGTGTGTGTGTGTGTGTGTGTGTGTGTGTGCAGGGCATGCCGGAGCAGTGGGCACGCCTCCTCCAGACCTCCAACATCACCAAGCTGGAGCAGAAGAAGAACCCTCAGGCCGTCCTCGACGTCCTCAAGTTCTACGATTCCAAGGAGACCACCAACAGCCAGAAGTACATGAGCTTCACAGGTGCACGCACGCACACACACACACACACACACACACACACACACACACACACACATACACACACACAAACATTCTCCTCTAATCTCTTGTTTCTCCTGCAGATAAAAGTGCTGACGTCTTCATCTCCTCCAGCACGACGGTGAGTCTGTGTGTGTGTGTGTGTGTGTGTGTGTGTGTGTGTGTGTGTGTGTGTGTGTCACCATGGGACGCAGACAGCCCTTAGCATGACAGAAGGCGGGAGCAGCAGGGCTTCATCCGCCCAGGTCATGGTCTGACTGTGGGGTTTGGCGCCCCCTGGTGGTGAAGTCTGGAACTGCAGCCCCTGCTAGAAGATCTAGAACTCCTGACAAGAAGGAGGGATGGAGGAGAGAGAGGAGGATGGATGGAGAAGAGAGGAGGAGGAGGATGGATGGATGGATGGAGGAGAGAGGAGGAGGAGGAGGAGGATGGATGGAGGAAAGAGGAGGATAGATGGATGGAGAAGAGAGGAGGAGGAGGATGGACTGATGGATGGAGAGAGGGGAGGATGGATGGATGGATGGATGGAGGAGAGAGAGGAGGATGGATGGAGGAGGAGGAGGATGGATGGAGGAGGGATGGAGGAGGAGGAGTCAGTCCCTCTGGATGTCTTCCTCTCCCTCCCCTGCCGTCTCCCTCTCTTTCTTCCTCCCCTCCATCCCTCCCTGCAAAGTGAATCAGCATCTTTTCCTGTCGGCGTCTCCGCCTCCTGCGGCGGGACGGCAACCGTCGTCAGGGAGGATGAAGGGATGAAGGATGGAGGGATGGAGGGAGGAGAGGAAGAAGGATGGAGGTGTGTGTGCGGGAGCGTCTTCCAGCAGGAAGACCTGCGGGTAGACGGCCAGGGAGGTGAAGCGGCGGACGGGATGCGCGGCGGCCATGATGGGGCTGGTGTCGCTGCTGGTGCACGTCGCCATGACGACACTCAGGCCACGCCCCCTCTCACGCTGCGATGTCACACAGAGCGCCAAGGCCGTGTCGGAGACGCCCGCCATAGCGACCGTATCCGAGGACGAGGACGAAGACGAGGCCGAGCCGCCGCCGGTGATCGCACCGCGACCGGAGCACACCAAGTCTGTAAGGACACACACACACACACACACACACACATACACGCACACACACACACACACACTCCTTGGGAATATTTTGGTGAACCGCACCACCATCTGTGCTCACCAGTATGCCTGGAAACACACACACACACACACACACACACACACACACACACACACACACAGACACACACACACACACACACACACGCACACACACAGCTTCTTTCTCGGCTCACATTGTTGCTCAGTCAGACGGTTGATAGGCTGCTACCATGGCACCGTTTCCACGGTGACTAAGTTTTATTGCCCTTGACGGGAACCCACACACACACACGTGCACACACACACACACACACACACACACACACACACACACACACACATGCAACTTGACCTGGGAACTTGTCAGGGATTAGAAGTAGTAGCTTTTTGTCGAGTCTTGTGTGTGTGAGTGTGTGTGTGTGTGTGTGTGTGTGTGTGTGTGTGTGTCCAGTGATTGATTACCGATGGATCATATATTTGTGATCAATATGTTTTATTCCAGATCTACACCCGCTCGGTGATCGAGCCCCTCGCCGCTCCTCCCACCAAAGATGCCGCCACCTCGCCCATTTCCGTGCCGGCGGCAGCAGGCGGCGCCGTTGCCGCCGCTCCGGCGCCGCCCGCCGACGGCGCCCCCGCCAGCCCCCCCGGCACAAGCCCCGCCCCCGGGCCGTCCGGGCCCCGCCCCCAGGACAAAGGCAGGAAGAAGAAGATGACGGATGAGGAGATCCTGGAGAAGCTGAGTGAGTCGACTTCCTGTTCTTTGACCAATCCCGTCAGCGGCCGGTCCGGCAGCGGCCAATCAAAACCCGGGAAGAGTCTTTGGCGTTGAAGCTGTTTTTGGATTGGAAGTATTGATCTGTGCGTTTGCATTGACGGGTGTGTTTCTTAAACCCCGCCCCCTCCCGCCTGCCCAGACCTGCTCAGGGCGCCCTCTGCTGGTAAGACCAGGAAACCACCTCTGATTGGCTGACCCGCCCCCTCTGACCCCGCCCCCTCTCTCCGCTCGCTCGCACCCGCTCGGTCCTCCTCTTCCTCCTCGCGGTCCAGACGTTCTTCTTCTCTGGATCCTTCTCTCCAGATGTCCTCCTCTTCTTCTTCTTCCCTGTCCTCCCTCTCCTGGTCTTCCTCAGCATGCAGTGCCTCTTGATGAGCGTGATGTAGGTCTAGAAGATCCACCTCCTCCGCCTCCTCCGCTCTGACCAGGGTTCTCCTTCTTCTCGGCCCCTCAGGAACCATCGTGAGCGTGGGGGACCCCAAGAAGAAGTACACCCGCTTCGAGAAGATCGGACAGGGGTGGGTCACGGAACGCCCGGAGGAGGTTCCTTCCAGGCTCCTCGCCCGTAGACTCCTGGGGTTCGGAGAACCCCGAGAAGATCTCTGAGCCGCGGAGATGTTCAGATCTCATACTGATGGACGGCTTTATTTCGAGGTGGTCACGAGTAACCTGGACTTCCTGTCTGGTTCCAGGGCTTCGGGGACGGTGTACACGGCCATCGACGTGGCGACCGGGCAGGAGGTAGGTGTCCTTGTTACCATGGCGACAAGAAGGGCGTCCGCCCTCAGGAGTCGTGACGAGGACGCGACGCTCACACCTGGACTCGCCCGCGTGGCCGCCGTGTTTCCCCGGAGTGGGCGGGGCTCGGACCTTCAGCCGCTCCTCCTTCCCTCCCCAGGTGGCCATCAAGCAGATGAACCTGCAGCAGCAGCCCAAGAAGGAGCTGATCATCAACGAGATCCTGGTGATGAGGGAAAACAAGAACCCCAACATTGTCAACTACCTAGACAGGTGGGCCGCCGTCCTATTGGTCTGCCAGCCCTTGTGCTTGGAGTGGACTTCCTGTCACAGAGAGAGGTGGACTTCCTGTCCCAGGAAGTGGACTTCCTGTCCCTTGAGGTGGACTCCCTGTCCCAGGAGGTGGACTTCCTGTTCCAGGAGGTGGACCTCCTGTCCTATGAGGTGGACTCCCTGTCCCAGGAGGCCCGGCTTCCTGTTCCAGGAGGTGGACTTCCTGTCCCAGGGAGATGCCCAGGAGGACAATCTCTCTTATCTTCTAAATAAAAGCATTGAATGGGTCTTGCCGCTCAGCGTCCCATCGCCATGCCAACCTCCTTGGAATGGGGCGGGGGCCGTTTCCAGGGCAACCAGTTTGTCTCAAAGGGGGGGGGGGGGGGGCGCTGCGTTCCCATGGAAACCGATCCGGCCGTCTCGGCATTTGGCCTCGTTCCCTCACAAGCAGATTCCTAGGTCCTCCTCGCTCTCCTCGCTTACGCCCTGTAGAAAGATCTCAGACCTTGAAACTAAGTCTAGCTAAGCCAGTGGACGATACGAAGTTCTGCCGATGTTGACCGGAACATACCGAGATCTCCTCGTTTCCATAGTTACCTGGTTGGAGACGAGCTGTGGGTGGTGATGGAGTACCTGGCAGGAGGCTCTCTGACCGACGTGGTCACAGAAACCTGCATGGACGAGGCCCAGATAGCGGCGGTGTGCCGAGAGGTGAGGAGACCGTTACCTGTTTGGGCTGCAAGTGGAGATGGAGATGGTATCGACCTACACCTTCTCCCGCCCGTCCAGTGTCTCCAGGCCCTGGAGTTCCTGCATTCCAACCAGGTGATCCATCGGGACATCAAGAGCGACAACATCCTGCTGGGGATGGACGGCTCCGTCAAACTCAGTCAGTTCCTCCCTCCTGGTCGGCTTCTTCTAGTCAGGACGTGTGAAACTCGCCGCTGACCGACCTTCTCGTCCTGCAGCCGACTTCGGCTTCTGCGCCCAGATCACCCCGGAGCAGAGCAAGCGAAGCACCATGGTGGGCACGCCCTACTGGATGGCACCGGAGGTGGTGACCCGGAAGGCCTACGGGCCCAAGGTGGACATCTGGTCGCTGGGCATCATGGCCATCGAGATGGTGGAGGGCGAGCCGCCGTACCTGAATGAGAACCCCCTCAGGGTGAGTCTTCTATCAGGTGTCCTGAAGCTGGACCACAGCTGCGCCGCTCCAGTAAAAGTACTTCTACGACTCTGAAGCATTGCCCAAATGCTTCTTCTCTGCCTTTGAGCTGCCACCTTCAGAGGCCACAGCCAATCATCTGCCTCCAACCCTCTCCCCTCACACCCTCTACCCTCCTTCCTCCTCCCCTCCATCCCCAAACCTCCTCTCTGGGCTTCCTCTAGACCTCCTCCAACCTCAGCACCCTTCTACCCAGATCGTCACCGTCCCTCCTCTGTCCACGTCCAAACCATGTCAACCTCATGGCTGCACCTCAGTCTTCTACACCTTTCCTTCTCTGCTTCTCCACCCTCCCCAGTACTCTGGACCATCCACCATTGGTACTTAGACACCTCCCCCTTCTCCATCTCCACTCCCTGTAACCCCAGCCCTCCTCCAGGGTTCCTCTCGTTCACACACATCACAAGTGCTGATGGGTTAGTACCCCATTGCAAGTAGAAGTACCTTGCTACAAAAAGGCAGTACCAGGAGTACATTTCTGACTGCAGTACTCCTTCACACCGCGGTGCAAAGTACTCGTAGAAAGTAATGTAAAGAGTACTCTGAAGTACTTTGAATCAGATCTTCAAGGGGCTTCAGCATGGTGCGATTCATGGTTCCACCACCAGGAGGACCCAGAGAGCAGGCCTCCGCCAGCCGAGTACTACTCAGTACTTTCACTGGAGTACTGTCGCAGTACGTGCTCCTCAGAGGAAGGAGGTCCTGGAGATGGTCGGTGAGACGGCGCCTTAACGTTCTCCTCCCTCCTCCCAGGCTCTTTATCTGATCGCCACCAACGGGACGCCGGAGCTGCAGAACCCTGAGAAGCTCTCCACCACCTTCAGGGACTTCCTGAACCGATGCCTGGAGATGGACGTGGAGAAGAGAGGCTCGGCCAAGGAGCTGCTGCAGGTACCTCGTGGAGCCGCCGTCTTCTCCAGCCAGGTTCCTCCAGGTGGAGGTGAGAAGGAGAGGGGACGGTTGGATGATTGACGGCTGAGCCTCCAGGCTAAGCTCCGCCCCTCAGTGGCAGCTGGGATTGGCTCCGCCCCCTCAGATGACATATGGATGTTCTTGGTTGATTTGTACTCACACACACACACACACACACACACACACACACACACACATAGATTCTGGCAGGTAGACCGGCTTCCACCAGTGTGACGTTATGTTGAGCGGCGAAAAATAATAAATAATATAATTTTATTTAATATTTAAAAATCACAATAATCTTCCGACTTAGAGCTAAAAGTTAAAAAAAGGAATTAACACAAATGAAATACACTTCAATTAAACATTTATCTTTTATTTTCCCAAGACACTCAGAGCCGCAGTGTAAAGATGGAAGAGCCGCATGGGTTGCCGACCCCTGACATAGACACACACACACATAGACACATTCACACACACACACACACACACACACAGAGTGTGTGTTGAGCTGCAGAGGGGAGGTCAGAGGTGACAGGAAGGAAAGGACATGAAAGTAATTGTTTCAAAATAAAAGTCCAGATGATCTTCTCTTCTTTTACCGCCAGTAACCTCTGTTCCTCTCCTTGTCTCCTCCCTCCTTGCCTCCTCCCTCCTTGCCTCCTCCCTCCTTGCCTCCTCCCTCCTTGTCTCCTCCCTCCTTGCCTCCTCCCTCCTTGTCTCCTCCCTCCTTGCCTCCTCCCTCCTTGTCTCCTCCCTCCTTTTCTCCTCCCTCCTTGTCTCCTCCCTCCTTGTCTCCTCCCTCCTTGTCTACTCCCTCCTTGCCTCCTCCCTCCTTGTCTCCTCCCTCCTTGCCTCCTCCCTCCTTGCCTCCTCCCTCCTTGCCTCCTCCCTCCTTGTCTCCTCCCTCCTTGTCTCCTCCCTCCTTGCCTCCTCCCTCCTTTTCTCCTCCCTCCTTTTCTCCTCCCTCCTTGTCTCCTCCCTCCTTGTCTACTCCCTCCTTGCCTCCTCCCTCCTTGCCTCCTCCCTCCTTGTCTCCTCCCTCCTTGCCTCCTCCCTCCTTGTCTCCTCCCTCCTTGCCTCCTCCTCTCAGCACCAGTTCCTGAAGATGGCGAAGCCCCTGTCCAGTCTGACGCCCCTCATCGTGGCGGCGAAGGAGGCGGCCAAGAACAATCGCTAACTCCCCTTCCTCCCTCCTTCCCTTCCTCCTTTCCTCCTTTCCTTCACCCCTGACCTTTGACCCCTCCCACCTCCTCGCAGGGAGACAGAAGGTCGGTTCCTCCTCGGACTCGCCGAATGATGTCATCGGGTGATGTCATTGCCTCACCTGCTGCCACAGTCAGACCCCAAAGACTCATGGGAGTTGTTTTTTTTTAAATCACTATTTTTGTTTTCTAGACATGCATTTCTGTCTTTTTAAAAAAAAAAACAAACGGTGTGCGTGTGTGTGTGTGTGTGTGTGTGTGTGTGTGTGTGTGTGTGTGTGTGTGTGTGTGTGTGTGTGGCAGCAGACCAGGCGAGGCCATTAAACATTAATAATAAGACAGGAGGGATCTGGCAGTGGGGGGGTGTCCAGGTGTTTGTTTCCATGGTAACGCCTGCACCTATGTGGCGCCCCCTAGTGGACACCCAGCAGAAACACATGGGCTCTCATGACCTAAACAATGATGGCGTCTAGCCCCGCCCCTTCCAAGCCCCGCCCCTCCAGGCCCCGCCCCCTCCAGGCCCCGCCCCCTGCTGCTGCTGCTGCTGAGGAGAACCTGCATGTGGAGGTTCTGCTCCGGTACCTTCTGGTCATGCTGAGAACCCGCAGGAACGTTGGACCATCTGACCTGGGCGAGGTGTTTACACTTCCTGTCCGGAAGGTTCTGCGGGGGGGGCAGGGTTCCATCAATTCTCCATTTTTATTTTTTCTATGTCATTTTTTTTGTCTTTCTTTTTATAATTTGTCAGTTTCAATGTTCCTCTGGCCTTAAAACTGTTAGGAGGGTGAGGAGAACCTGGACAACGGGGGCAGTCAGATGATCTGGTCTAGAGTGTAAGCAGTCAGGATGGAGGACGGCGAGCGTGGCCGGCTATTACATGGTAATAACATAGGAATAAGGTAATAACATAGTAATAACAGAGGAGGAAGGGCTGAGACGCGGCGTCCCGTCTGGAGGCCGTCAAACTCTTCCTCCGGACGGTCGGAGATCATCCTGGAAACGACAGGATCTCCTCTAGGAGCCTCCCGATTGGTCAGGTGAAACAGGAAGTGTGATGTCATCTGTCCGTGGCCGTTTCCTGTCCGGGGATCGTCTGTCCTCCAATGGGACGGCTCTTCTGCCGGCTCTGGAACCCGAGCCTCTTCTTCCAGTCCAGGGACTTTTTGTTTCTCTCCGAGGCGCCGAGACCAAAGTGTGTGTGTGTGTGTGGGGGGGGGGACTTCCTGTTTGTGGAAAATCCAGGAAGTGATCCTGTAGATCCCCGGCAACACCTGGATCCAACGTCTCGGTGCTTCTCCGGTTTGGTACGGTCCAGTCCCCCCCCGGGGCTGTGTATTGGTACGGTCCAGTCCCCTCAGGGGAGTGGATCATTCCTGTCCGGTCCCCCCCAGGGGATTGTATTGGTATGGTCCGGTCCCCCCCGGGACAGTGCATTGGTACAGTCCAGTCCCCCCGGGGTAGTGCATTGGTACGGTCCGGCTCTATCAGAGAAAATTTATCATTTAGTCTTTTTGATCAGAAACAACGAACAAAAATAAACAGAAACTGTAACCATGTTTTTAAATCTCGTCTCCGATTGATCACTTATTGATTGACCTTAAATGCTAATCTGAGTTCATTCAGTCACACACCCACTCAGAACCACACCTACACACACCGTCAGACACACTCTCTCACACACACACACACACACACACACACACACACACACTCACACACAGCCGTGTTTGATAAGTGGGAGTCGGTGTTCTTTCTGGACTCCGCAGTAGATCTTTAAGCTCCGCCCACTTCCTGCCGAACCCACACACAGGTCATGTGACCTCCCCCAGCACACACACACACACACACACCCCAGACGGCCCGCAGGTTCTTCAGGTTCTGCTCAGACGACAGGAGGTTCTCACCAGGAGACCGAGGTGGCAGAGGGTGAGACACACACACACACACACACACACACACACACACACATGGTTACATAACATCCGCGTGGCGTCAGCCCTGAACTTCCTCGTCCTCTTCATCCTGGTGAACCTTCTCACATCGGTTGCCATGGTGACACAGCTGCAGGCAATGACCTCTAACTGTCCTGCTGACACAAACATCTCCGCTCCGCCTCCACAAGCTCCTTCATCCTTGACTGATTGATCGATTGATTGATCGATCAGCACCCAGTGATTGGAGACACCTGGTTATTGTGTGTGTGTGTGTGTGTGTGTGTGTGTGTGTGTGTGTGTGTGTGTGTGTAAAACAAAGGAGTTCCCTCTTTTTTTATTGCTCACTTTTACATAACAGCCTCCACTGCGGAGGCTCGACACACACACACACACACACACACACACACACAGGAGCTGGTTCTTCGCAGCTTAGAAGATCCATCTGCTCGCAGGAAGTCAAAGGCAGCAGCTTCCTGTCGGGACAGACGGGCAGGTCATGTGACCTCGGAGGCGGAGCTTCAGTCATCGATCGACAAACCGGTGAGCCAATCAGCTTCTGTCACCTGGGACGGTTTTAACCTTGAACTAACTTAACTAGTCCTCTAGAGTCTTGTCATTAGCATTGATCGCCAAGCAAACCTGATAGTCGATCAATACCCGATCAAACTGATATGCAGATAAATGATGCTGATCGATGATGTTTTACAAGAAGGAAGGAATGAAGGAAGGCAAGGAACTGAGGCAAGGAGAGGAGGACAGAGGAAACGAGGACGTGAGGATAGAAGGAGGGAAGGAATGAAGGAGGGAAGGAGGTAAGGATAGAGGAGTTAAGGATGGAGGAGGTAAGGACGGAGGGAACGTGGAGGTAAGAATGGTTGGAAAGGTGGAGGTAAGGAGGTAAGGACAGAGGAAGCAAGGAGGCGAGGATAGAGGAGTTAAGGACGTAGAAAGCAAGGAGGTAAGGATGGGAGGATAGAAGGAGGTAAGGACGGAGGACGAGAGGAAGCAAGGAAACGAGGAGTTAAGGACAGAGGAAACGAGGATAGAGGATTTAAGGACGGAGGTCTCTCCGGTCTCCTCCCGCCGCAGCGCGTGCAGCAGCGTCACGTGACGTGTCGTGACGTCACGCGTCGGTACCGGGCGGCGCAGCCACGAGACACTGCAGCAGCAGCGGCGGCGGCGGCGGCGGCGGCGGAGCGTCTTCTCTTCCGGTAGGAGCCGCGGCGGGGATCGATGATCGATCGGTGGGCGCGAGCCTTCCGGTCCGGTCCGCTGATCCGCGGGTCGAGCGGGACCCGGATGTTGACCGGAGAACCGGATTATCGATCCGGGATTTCAAAGTAAAAGCCGCGGATCGGCATCACCGGACGGGTCAATCAATAGAGATGATCGGCTGATTGATTACCTGCCGATCAGCTGATGGTCTCCTTCTGAAAGTTTGGGGTGAAGAACATCTGAAGATCCTGGAGATCCAACAGGACCATTGATCCATCCATCCATCCATTCCCTGAGTTTGAACTCTGGATTGAAGTGTGTGTGTGTGTGTGTGTGTGTGTGTGTGTGTGTGTGGGATTATCCCGCTGTGACCTTTGACCTGGGGGTTTTGCAGGAGAGAGAAGGTGATTGGAGGACAGAAGAAAGAGACCTTCTCATCCCTCCATCCTGTCAGCTCTTCCAGGACGTCTAACTTTTTCTTTCTGAGGATTTTATCTCCTCCTCCTTCTTCTCCTCCAGCTGTTCATTGATGGTCTTCAGACCTTCAGACCTTCCATAGAACCCAGATCCTGTCCTCCTCCATCCATCCATCCATCCTCTCCTCCTTCTGCTCCCTCTTTCTTTCTTCCTGTAAAGTCCTCCTCATCTTCCTCGCTCCGAAGATAAGAACATATGTGATGTCACCGTTGCCATGGCGGCGGCGTAATGACTCGTCTGGCTGAATCAGCCTGATGGTCTGGAGGCTCTGCTCTGCAGGAGGAGGAGAAGAAGGAGAAGGAGAAGAAGAGGAAGAAGGAGAAGAAGAAGAAGAAGAAGACAGATATTATGATGTAATAACATGTCTGGACCAGGATGTGAAAGTGATCCCCCTCGACCTGAATGACCGGGTCTCGACTCGCCTGACGTCCGTGAACAGGAAGTTGACGTGTGCAACAGGAAGTGAGCGTGGAGCCCCGAGGGGAAGCTGAGCGGCCTCGAGACAGAGGAACCCTGCAGGAACGTCCACAGAACACCTCAGATCTTCCACAGGAGAACATCGCAGCGTCGTCGTCCAGCTGGATCATCAGCTGTGACGACATCACTGCTCCTGGACTCACTGGTCCGGACCTGGATCAGGACCGGAGACCACTAGACCTGGATCAGGACTGGAGACCACCAGACCTGGATCAGGACCGGAGACCGCTAGACCTGGATCAGGACTCAGGCTGTGACCCAGAAGGTCTGGCTGAGTCCATGTTTTCAGCTCCTCTGAAATGCGTCAGATGATCGTCTTCGTTCCATTTGGTTTCCATGGTTACCTCGGCTTTCGTGTGTGTGTGTGTGTGTGTGTGTGTGTGTGTATGTGTGTGTGTGTTCTTGGTTCCATGAAGGAGGTCATGTGATCTATAGTTGGTTGCTCCTTGTCCAGGTGAAGATCGAGCGCTGCCCTGGCTGAATGAGCCGTGGTCTCCAGCCCCAAGCTGGGGAAGCTCAAGGTGGTCCGGCAGCAGCTGCTGCAAAGGTACCCGATCGCTTATCAATAATCCATGTAATCAATAAACAATACCTTCATTTTGGAAGAATACGCTAAAAGATAGAGATCAAAACTACACTGGGGTCAGCCGTGCAGGGGGCGGGGCCAGCCGTTATGGAGGGGGCGGGGCCAGCCAGGCTTACCTAGCTCCAGGGGGCGGGGCCAGTCGTGCAGGGGGCGGGGCCAGTCGTGCAGGGGGCGGGGCCAGTAGGACTCACCTGTCGGTCCTGCAGGTATGAACACCAGCCCTTCGTCTCCTGCCTCGCCGGACTCTACGGTTGCCAATGGAGACGGTACCAGAGGGCCCGGGCCCAGCCTGGAGAGTGCTGCTGCAGCAAGGTGCGCACACACACACACACACACACACACACACACACACACACACACACACACTGTTGATCCTGTAGATACATATGACTGAACCAGTTTGGAGATGTTTTATTTTCTCAGATTGGGATTAGAAATCCTGCAGCACTTCTTATTGTGTGTGTGTGTGTGTGTGTGTGTGTGTGTGTGTGTGTGTGTGTGTGTGTGTGTGTGTGTGTGTGTGTTGCAGGTGGAATGCGGCAGTTTCGGCCTCCTGATCCTCACCTTCTTCCTGAGCTTTGTCTTCCTCTATTTCTGGAGTGAAGCTCAGAATGACTACGACGACTTTGACTGGTGCGACACACACACACACACACACACACACACACACACACACACACACACAGGCTAGGTGAAGGGGCTCTCCCCAGTTTTCAAGAACTCCTTCTAACAATGTGATGAAGTGTGTGTATGAGTGTTTGTGTGTGTGTGCGCGTGGCGAAACGTGTGATGACACAGGAAGTGTGTGTGTGTGTGTGTGTGTGTGTGTGTGTGTGTGTGTGTGTGTGTGTGTGTGTGGAGGAAGGTGTGAAGAGCAGTATGTTGGTGCTTTCCTGGAGGTTATGAGGAACCCCATGAGGACCAGCCCCCCTCAGGGTCTGAAGAACCTCACTGAAGAACCTCACTGCTGCGGTTCCTCAGGCGGAGGAGGTCCAGGAGGTTCTGGATCCCGCGAGGGTCCGCCGGCCAGCTGAAGGTCCTAACCAGCTGCTGTTTCCTCTGCAGGTTCAACTTCGGGGTTCTGGGGTTCTGGTTCCGCTGGTCCCTGGTCCTTCTGGTTCTGGCCGCCGTGCTCTTCACCTACATGGCCCTGCTGCTGGTAGGATCCAGGAACAACGAGGTCTTTGTGGGGCCGCTAAGCCTCTGGGGGGACGGGGATTAGCTCAGGAGCTCTTACGTAAAGCAGGGAGCTGAAGACCAGGGTCAGCTGGATGTCAGAGCTTTCACAATCAAATCTTCAAGAATGAGAAGAAGGACTTCTAATCCACCCTTTCAGGTTTCTGTGGGCGGGAAGGCCTGAGGAGCATCTTCTGATCTGCGAAGATCCAGAGGAACCGTCCGACAGGGAGCCCATGAAGGAGCTGTAGTTGTGCAAGGAGGTCTGGAGAAGGATGTCAGAGCGGTGCAGGACATGTATGCATCTTGTGAGACTACATCTGGGAGCAGCTCTGAGCCCCCTCTTGATCGCCATGGTGACGGACAGGCTGACAGATGAGGCTGGACAGGAACCTCCATGGACCAAGATGATATTGTGATGGGTAGTGAGAGGAGGGAGCAGGTGGAGGAACATCTAGAGAGGTGGATGTATGACCTGGAAAGGATTGAAGGTTAAAATACGTTTGTGGACAAGAGGAACCCAAGAGGAATGTTGTGGCTACAGGGAGTGGAGATGAAGAAGGTGGAAGAGTTTAAGCACAGAGGGTCACCGGACCAGAGCAATGGAGAAGGTGGAGAAGCAAGTGGGTTGGAAAGGCTGGAGAACAGAAGTATCAGCCAGAGGAAAGAAAAAGCAGAAAAGATAAAGGTGAGAGCAGCCATGGAGTCTGGTTTGGAGACACTGAGAAGAAGACAGGAGGCAGAGCTGGAGACAGCAGAGATGAAGATGTGGAGGTTCCTCGTTGGGAGTGAGGAGGATAGAGAGGATCGTGAAGGAGTCCATCAGAAGGACAGCACATGGTCGATGTTCTGGAGATAAAGTCACGCTGAGATGGTTTGGACATGGACAGAGGATGGATGGTGGAGATCTGGGTAGAAGGATGCCGAGGTTGGAGCTGCCGGGCTGGAGGTCCAGAGGAAGACCAGAGACGAATTATTGATGGAGGACAGGAAGGTATTTGGTGTGAGAGGAGAAGGTTAGATGAAGGAGATGATTGGCTGTGGTGACCCCTGAAGGGAGCAGCCAAAGGAGAAGATTCTCTATTGATTTATAACTGGACTATGGCTTTGTCTCGTTTGGAGTCTTGCGATGTCCTTCTGATGTTTACGGTTCTCCGAGGGTTCCTTAATGATCACCCTCCTTCTGCTCTTCTGCGGCTCTTCTGTTTCTTCTCACGATGTAATCTGAAGCTGAGAGTCACTTCCTGGTTTAATTCCATGTCCGCTTAGAACTTTGAGCTTCAGTTGAACTCCAGACTCATGGTAACCATCATCCATGTCCAGGTTCTGGCCGTGTGTCTCCTCTCCGAGGGTCAGAGGTTGTATCTCCACTGGAGCCACAAGGTACGAACCTCGCGAAGGGTCACTGAAGGCGTCACGGACCTTTGTCCAGATGGTGTACCGAGACTCTGCTTCCTGTCCGTCAGGCAGGTATCCTGGTGGCGTTGGTCTGCTCCGTCACGGCGACCGCCGTCCTCTCTGACCTCTGGAGCAAAGAGTGGACCACGCTACTCCTGTCCTTGCAGGTAAGTCAGGAGACCCAGAGCCAACTTCTCAATGACCTTCAGGTGGGCAGCACGGTGGAGGAAGCTAGGAGACCGAAAGAAAAACTGAAACACAGGCTTAGGACTTTGGTGGTCTGTTGGGTTCTTGGCCCTGTGGAGCTCCCAAGAACCTCAATGAGACCAGACACCACGGTTCTTGTTCCTGCTCAGTTGGAGAAACAGGCAGATGTTTGGTTCTCCTCCAGCAGGATCTTCAGACTGTACCATCAGGACGGGGGGTCTAGATCCCATGGATACTTCTTGTCCACCTCTGGCTGGAAATAGTAGATCATCACATCGTCCGCATATCACGAGACTTTCTTAGGTTTGTTGTTTCTTCTGGCCCGTCCAGGTGACGGCGCCGTTCCTCCACCTGGCGGCGGCGCTGCTGATGGTGGTCCTGTCGTGGCCGACGGCGCTGCACTTCTTTCGCATGAACAAGAGAGGTGAGCAGATGAACGGCGGGACGTCCAAGTCCATCATGAGGAGAAGGAGGCCAGGCCAAGAGAGGGCTTTGTAAAACACAACGCAGGACACACACCTCTGAGGAACGTTCCAGACTGAGCCGGTCGGTCCATGCGAGCAGGCGATTCTGTGGGCTGAAGATGAACAGGCAGGAGGCCACGTCTCTGAAAGGACCTCGGGTCCGAGATGTTCTCCAGAGGAACCACATGCATGTAGGAGCAGAGCAGGTAGACTAGAGGGACTGGTGATGGGAGCTCCAGGGCCAGGAGAACTTTCAGGAGAGACTCGTCCACTGAGTGAGCTCTACTGTTACCATGGCGACAAGTTCTTCCAGGAAGGTCAGGACCTTGAAGCTCTCAAGGGCCTCAAAACATGGGAGTTCAAATATCCCGGAACCCTTGAACACAGCAGCGGCGACGGAGGAGGTTC
>NC_141301.1:580000-700000 GCF_037954325.1 Fistularia commersonii
CCTGCTGCCGCCTCAAACGTGCATGGCACACACACACACACACACACACACACACACACACACCTTGATGCCACGTCAACTCTCAACTGTTTGACCTTTGACCTCTGCAGAGCTGAGCGACGTCTGGTCCATCTCCGGCGCCGGCGGCCGCCCCGACCTGCAGGGGTCGCCGTGCCCCCCCCACCTGCCCACCATCTCAGAGGAGTGACCCCCCCCCCATGAAACACCAAATATAGTTTCCCATTTTTAAATGATTATGAAAATACAGTGAAAATGATGCAATTTTTATTCCATTTTTTAAAATTAATTTCCAAATAATATAATTCAAATAATTATCAATTTTAAAAAAAAGGACATTTCATAACTCATTTAACACTATTTTTTTATAATGTTGTGATTCATTTGGATTTTTTATCATTCATTTGAAAATAGTTGAACTATCTAATAGCTTTTAAAAGCATGAATTAGTGATCAATAAGCTGGAGTCAATTATTTGAAAAAAAAAAAAAGGCTCCAGAAGATGTTCTGGATCTTCACATTGCAGCAGAAAGCGTCGCTTCTCCAACATCAGCAGGAGCGTGACGGCTGCACAGGAGAAGACCAGCTTCATTAGATGTTAATAAGACTATGTTAATAGTCTCTAAACCCTTAATAGATGTTAATAATGACCGCTTAGAGTTGTAGATGGTCCTGGAGGCTCCTCTGTGGTGGACTCGCTGAAGATCCAGATCTTCTCATCCCCTCACTCGTTCTGCTTAATAATGGGTGTTTCCACGGGAACATCTGACCCCGGGGCCGAGGGGACGCCGTCTGTCCGGCCGGGGCCTCCGTCCGTCCCCGTGCCGATGCTAACGTGGAGGAGGAGGACGATGGGAAATGTAGTTCCGAGTTTGACTTCATGTGGACTTCAATGTTGCCATGGAGACAGCTCGACCGTGCCTACTTGAACTTCCGTTTCCGGCCGCCAGGAGGCCCGGCGAGCCGCCCGGGACCCGCACGGCGGGAGACGGACCTTGAATGTAAGCCGGGCGGGAGAAGCTGGAGTTTCCGACCCGGACTGAGAACTTGAACTCACCGCGGACCGACAGAACGATTGTGAACCCGGAAGTGAGGCGGCGATGCGATGCTAGCCACTGTCCGTTTGCATCATCGAGCTAATCCGTGTGCGTCTAACACGCCGATGTTTCTTACTTGTTTGCTCTTGCCAAAACTTACCAACTGCTGGAATCGATCGTGTGAATAAATATGCGTTTCAGAGATTTTAGCCGGGAGCTTTTAGCCGCGAGTTATCGCTGTTAGGTGTGAGCTAACCGCCGAACGCGGAGCCGTGATGTTTGTCCCTCCTCGGCTTCCGTCCCCCCCCCTCGCAGAACCCGGAAGTGGAGCTGCTTACGTTCATGTTTTCATCGCTGAGATGTTTGAAACTTGATGTTAAAAAGTTATTTTTGCGTGTTTGTGGAGAAATCATTGAGAAATAAACGACGAGTCTGAAGAGTCACTGCTGTTTCATGAAAGGGGAAGAAGAACCGCCTCCTCCTGTGAATTAATCTCATTCAGATTTTTACAAAACCATTTCAGGTCATTTGTAATATTGAAGAAAAATCTTTAATTGATACGTCTTTATTTTAAAAATGTTCAGTTTATATATCTATACTTTTTAGACCTGTCAATTTTATGTAAACGTTTACCATGTTTCCTCTTACTATTAATTACATTTTATTATGAAGTCTTTTTTATTAGAAAACAATTTTTCTAAGTTTTATTTTGATTTGTACATTTTATATTTATAAAGCTCTAGTTTATACATTACAAATGATGCACTAGTGATCACTTAGTCATTAATTTATACATTTTGAGTTTAAAAATGTTGAGTGAAAGTTTATACAATTTAAAAAACATTGGGAATTTGTAGATCTTTATATATTTCTAAATTGTTTAATAAATTCAGGGTTTATCTTTTTTGATAGTAAATCTTTAATTTATATTTTTTAAATTTGTAAATATAATTATGTATTTTTAAGTTGTGTCTTTTTATATCTAGTTAGTGTGAAACTGTTTAATTTATGACATTGTGGTTCATAAATCTTTATTTTGTAAATGTTTCATCTGCACTTCATCGTAAATGTATGCTTTTTTAATGTGATTTTTTTTTCAAATGTGTTTATTCTTTAGTATGTCAATCTTTTGTTCATTTGCCTATGAAACCTTATTTTCACACATCTTCAATTTATATTTTTTTATTTTACACATTTTCTCTTCATATATCTTTAAATGATCAATTTATATATCTTACAGGTCTTGCATCTATTTTAAAATTGATCATAATTTTTGGATATATCCTTTAATATATACATGCTTATTTCAAGTATCTTAGATTTATACATTTTCAATGTTTGAATCTTGATACATTTCATTAGATTGATTTCCATATGTTTGCTCATAACATATATTTTAAAGAAATCTTTGATTTATACATTTTATGTTTTTTTTAAATATTTATATATGTTTAGTTCATCCATTTTTCATTTATACGGTTGTAATTTTTGAACCTTTAATGTATACATTTTCCACAGGTGGTTGTTTTCTTGGTCTCATGATATATTCTTCTGTTCTGGACCCTGAGGGCCTCCTGGAAGCTGAACTCACCTGGAGCCAAACAGGAAGCGACACCATCTTTGTTTGTACGGCGATGAATGAAAGCTCGCTTCTGCAACGTCTCCTGTCTGAGCCTGTGAGTCTGTTGGTTTGTGCAAAGAAAATCTTTCATTTCTTCTTCATCTATTTTCATTTCATTTTTCATTGAAAGGATTTTTATGTCATTTTTTTCGGGGTCAAAATATTGTTTTCAGTTTAATTTGATCTATTTATGAACTTATTTTAATTTACTCCTGACTTTATTCCAAACTTAACATGAGTTTATTTCCTCCCTTCTATTGCAAGCTATTCTTTATTATTTCAACTTATTTGGAGGAAATATTTGTTCATATCTACTTTCAAGATGAATCAGTGATTGCACGTCCTCGAACAGCATTCATTCATCTCTGAAGGCTCCTGGAGGTCCTGGAGGTCCTGGAGGTCCTGCTGGCAGGAGACCAGGTCCCGGTCCCGGAATGAACGTGAATTCTATTTAGAATGATCGATTATCCCTTGATTATCTTCGTTGGACAGACGATCAGCGGGACGTCTCGGCTCGTCGGACGAGCCCGGTTCCGAGCCCGGCGTTAGCGTAGCGGCGAGCTAACTGCATGCTAGCGGTGAGAGTGAACAAACACGTGACTGGGAGCAGGTTTCTTTCTGGAAACGAGGCCGTGAGGAATTTTATGAATGAGGCAAAAAAAAAAAAAAAGCCCTTTGGACAAGCTAACATGCTAACAGGCGGACATGCTAAAGGGGGGGGACAAACAACGGCGGGTGTATGAGGGTTTCGGGGTGTCGCCCTTTGCCCGGACATGCATCCGCAGGGAGAGGCGGGCGGATCTTCTGTCCTCAGAGGTAGTCGTCCTCGCTGGACGGCTCGTCCTCGTCCGGGTAACGGTGACTGGGTCCTTCTCCGGGGTCGTCGTCATCGGCGTCCGAGGTCTCCCCGCCGACCTCCGACCCCTCGGAGCCGGCGGAGGGCGTGCGGCTCATCCTCCACAGCTGGGCGGCGAAGCTCCGCCCCCAGCTGCAGGGCCGGCCGACCGGACGCAGGAGGCGGAGCAGCTCGGCCGCCTCCCGCCAGTAAGACGTTCACTTGCCGCCGCGGCCGGAGCGCTGCTTGTTCATGGCCGTCAACATCTGGCTGATGTACGAGGTCAGCAGGTCGTCCATCTTGTAGCCCTGCGCGCGCACAAGAGCACAGTGAAGGTCGCGGCGAAGGTCCTCCAGAAGGTGCGCGGAGGAACACCCACCAGAGACGTCTCGCACAGCAGTTTGCTCCCTCGCACCAGGTTCCCGATGGTGATGTGGAAGTAGGTGTTCCCGCTGCTCCAGTTGGAGATCTTGGTGAAGGGGTGGGTGGTCAGGATGTCCTGCGGGGAAGGGGGGCGGAGCTTAGAGGTCAGGAGGCCAGGAGGTCAGAAGGTCAGGGGGCGGCGAGGCTCACCTTGCTCTTGGGGTCGATCAGACTGACGCCATGTTTGTTGATGGCGATGAGCAGGATCTCGGGGTAGTTGGGCTCCGTGGTTTGCTGTGGACACGAGGAGACCTCAGAGAGTGTGTGTGTGTGCGTGTGTGTGTGTGTGTGTGTGTGTGTGTGTGTGTGTACCTTCACTTCAAAGAAGGCGGAGCCAAACGTGGGCCATTTGTAGATGATTTTCAGGAACATCAGCTTGGCTTCCTCCCTGGACTTACCAGCCTGCTTGTTGAAGTAGGCCACCACGGACTGACACACACACACACACACACACACACACACACACACACTCCGGTCAGTCCAGACCCGGTGACCCCGTGGGATGGGATGGTCCACGGCGGCCTCACCCTCTTCCAGTCGTCGGGGGACATCTGTCGGAGGAGGTCCTGAGGAACCAGCTCCCGCAGCATCTTGGGGATGGAGGGGAAGTGGGACTTGTCGTCCTCGAACTTCACGCGGTAGATGAGGGCCGCCAGCTGGAAGACGTCGTCTCTGGAGCACTTGTGGTACCCCCGGAGATACTTGGGCAGCTCCTGCCGGGACAGAAGAGGACGTCCAGCCCCGGGGAGAAGACGGAAGGCCGGGAGCTCCGGGACGGAGACCCACCTGGTAGTAGTGGAAGATGGAGTCGGCGAAGGAGTCCTTCCCTGGAACCGTGGAGGTCCAGAGCTTCTTCATGAAGAACACCTGGTAGGTGAGGGACGGAACCGGCCCTGCGGAGGCGGAGCCAAAGAGGACCTTCACCACCCGCACATGGGTGCACGTGGGTGCACGTGGGTGCACGTGGCGGCAGGAGGAACCCACCTTCTTTGGCCGGCCGAGACTTCCTGATCCAGTCGGTCAGATGGCGGACAAAGTCGAAGAAGAAGTCTCCTTCAGGGACGCTGATCACCTGGCACACACACACACACACACACACACACACACACACACACACACACACACACACACACACACACACACACAACATCACACACACATACAGACACATTCTAATTCATTCCATTGTGTTTTCCAGGCGCTGCTCCATTTTACACAACATGAATGGAGAGTAACTGTAATCTGATTACTGATTACTCGGTGACCTCTGACCTTGTCGGAGATCTTGACGAAGAGGCTGAAGCCCTCGGGGGACTTGAGCAGCAGCCGGGTGGAGATGTTCTGACAGAAGTCCTTGGCTCTGGTGCTGGACTCCACCTCGAAGGCCTGCACACACACACACACTCAGGTCAGGTTCTCCTGGATGTCCTCCTGGAGGAGAAGGAGGCGCATGAAGTCCTACCTCGTCCGTGTCGTCGGGGAAGTAGACCTTGTGGAAGATCTGCGTGGTCTTGTGCTGGATGGCCTCCACCTCCACCAGGTGGGGGGGGTACTTCCTGGACCCGTTCCTGTTACCACGGCAACAAGGACAGACAGGCAGCACGATGACAACCCGTGGACTCCCGGGGTTAGAGAAGGTGAGTGTGTGTGTGTGTGTGTGTGTGTGTGTGTGTGTGTGTGTGTGTGTCACCGCAGAGCCTTGTGCATCCTGTGCATGCAGTCAGCAGCCAGTGGGTTTGCTCTGCAGGCCTGCAGGAACCTCTGGACGTGAGGCAGCAGGACGTTGCTGGGGGCGAAGAGGCCCGTGCACAACCACAGCAGCTCCCAGCCCTTCTCCTCGCTGTACCTGCACACGCAACACACACACACACACACACACACACACACACACACACACACACACGCGTGTTATGTGATGTATAGTTAGTATTGTAACTGCATGTTAAAATGTTATGTCCGTTCTGTGAGTCTCCTCCGGCCTCCTGGAAGGTCGATCTCCTCCCCTCACTTGACGTGGTTGTCCGTGAGCTGCTTGATGATCTGGCAGAAGATCTCGTCCTTCAGAGGCTCCGCCTTCAGGGCGCCTTCGAAGATCTGGTCGGTCAGCTCGTTGACGGAGCGCGTCCGTCTGGACGGGTAGTCGCTCATGTACTTCATCATGGGTGCGAGAGGTTAAGGACCAAAGCGGGTCACTTCCACGTCCTGCCCGTCCCCTGAGGTTCTCCACCTTCCTTCACTCCGCTCACCGCTCAGACATCTCCATCTTTTCAAGGCTAAACCTGCTCCTCACTAGCATGGACATCAGCGCCCCGTTAGCACGTAGCTACACCCTGTCCGGATTCTGGAGAAGATCCGCCCGGACGCTACCATTACCCCGGTCCTCCCGGCGGGAGCAGAAGGTCCAAGGAAGGATATCGACGAAGGCCAGGCAGGCCTCCTGAGCCAGGTCCTCGTGGCCGGCCACCTTCTTCAGCAGCGGCTGCTTGAGCGGCTCCCTGGTGCAGCTCCACAGCTTGTCCTTCCCACGGTTCTTGGTGACCATCACCCTGCTCAAGGTGTGTTTGGGTGGCGGCCTGGAACACACACACACACACACACACACACACACACACACACACACACTCACACATGATTCCACAGCCAGCTCAAACAACACCTTAAACCAAACTAAAGAATGTGGAAGAACTGCATGCAAAAAAGACAGAAATATTAAAAAAAAAAACAGTTATCTTTAATTTAGCCATTTTCATAATGATAATAATTATGGAAAAAATAATAGCTGTAAAAGATGGACCTGATTTTGCAGAAAACATCTGCAAGTTATTGGACGTGTGTGTGTGTGTGTGTGTGTGTGTGTGTGTGTGTGTGTGTGTGTGTGTGTGTGTGTGTGTGACCTGAAGTGGTCGTATGAGAACTCCTCCAGCGTGTAGGGTTTGACCCTGCCGTCCGTCTCCGGCAGGACGAGCTGCGACACCCGGACCGACTCCTGCCGCTGGTCGGGCGTCATGGTTACCAGCGCCTGGTGACCGGCGGGCAACAATCATTAGTTGTGAACTGTTTCCATGGTAACAATCTCCTGTGTGGAGATGGTGAGAAGAAAGACTTGTGCTGGGGCAGCGGCACAATACCGCCATCTAGAGGTCAAAGAGGGAATTACACCCTCAAATACCAAATTACTATTATTATTATTATTATGAGAGGATAAAAATTTTCGAATAAAAGTTTTTTCCAATGAGATAAAAAAAGAGGGATTATTTTCTCATAACAGTCCCGTGAACGTTCCTTGGACCCCGGGAGGAGGGTCCCATCCCACGGGTCTGAAGGGGTTCCTCACCACGACCTCCTGCTGCGGCCTGGTCATGGTGGGCAGCACGTAGACGCAGTCGGCGGGGAAGTCTCCTCTCTGATTGGTCCTCTCGTTGACGCCGTGGGCCCAGCCCGAGGTGAGGACCTGCTCCCCGCTGTCCTGGTCCAGCAGGATGAGGTCTCCCTTCAGGAAGCTGAGGAAGGTGGACTGGTCGCCGGCTGACAAACACGGGGATCGGATTCAGCGCCCCGAGGTCCGGGAGGAGGAGGTTCTTCTCCGGGAGGACCTACCGGGGTTGGGGTTGTCCTGCAGGGACACCACGAACTTGGACCTCCTGCGGAGCCCCTCCAGGAAGGTGACCACCAGGTCCCGGATGTCCTCGGCGTTGTTGGAGGTGAAGGTGAACTCGTCCCCTCTGATGGTCGCCAGCGTGAAGCTCTGGCCCTGCAGCTTCCCGCCCCTGAAACCACCGCCAGATGACCTCCGACCTCCGGGGGGCTCCGGCCTGAACCCGGGGCGCGGCGGCGGATTACCGGCGGGCTCACCTGCTGCTGGAGACGGCGGTGATCTCCGGGAAGGAAAGTTCTAGCAGGACCTGCTCCTGCTCGTCCACGAAGTACACGCCCGTCCAGTTCACCGCCACGATCAGGTCGTTCTTCGGAAGGTTGGGACCTGAAGGAGACCTCGTGGGATTGAGCTTCCAGAACGATACCGTATCAATGCAGTTACTATAGGACTCAGATTGGGATTCCGTTGTCAGATTTTAGGATTTTCAATGTCGCTTTATAGGATTTTGGTATCAGATTAGAGGATTTTGGTATCAGATTAGAGGATTTTGGTATCAGATTAGAGGATTTTATCATCAGATTACAGGATTTTATCATCAGATTAGACGATTCTGATATCAGATTAGAGGATTTTTTTGTCAGATTAGAGAATTTTAACATCGGGTGACAGGATTTTGTCAGATTATTGATTTTATCATCAGATTTATTGAATTCTGATGTCAGATTAGAGGATTTTTTTGTCAGATTATGGGAATTTGTTGTCAGATTTATTGGATTCCGATGTCAGATTATTGATTTTATCATCAGATTATTGGATTCCGATGTCAGATTATCGGATTTTATCATGGGTTTAAAGGGTTTTGTCGTCAGATCAGAGGATTCTCGTGTCAGATTGTCAGAGATTATACTCTGAAGGATTACAGCGACATGACCGAATGGTGAACATCTGAGCTTTCTTCTGCTGCTTCTAATCCAGAGATTAGGAGACTGAGGAGACGTCCGGCGTCACCTGAGAACTTGAAGGCTTCGTAGAAGCGTGAGAAGAGCAGGGGCCACTTGTGCCGGGCGAAGTCCACGACCTCCTCCTTCACCTTCTGGGGGTCCAGCCTCTTCTGGGTGTAGACGCCCTGCGGGGGGGACGGAGAAGACCACTCTGACCTCGGCTCCTCACGTGGCAACCGCGGAACATCTCCCGGACCCCCACCTTCTTGTGGGCGGCCATGATGAGCTGCGCCCACTTCTCCGCCGTCCTGGAGCTGCTGAGCTCGCGGTCGGGCACGTAGGACGGGACCAGGCTGAGCAGACGCTCCTGCAGGATCTCCGCGCCATAGTCCACGTAGTACTGCTGGGACGCCAGCTCCGCCAGCTCCTCCTGCGGGGGGACCGGAACGTGGACGGGCGTCGCCGTGGAGACGCTGGAGCGGAAGCTCCGGAGGAGGTCCTCACCCGGTCGCAGCGGTACTCCCCGAACTTCACCCCGCGGACCGTCTGCTGGTAGATGAGGCCGGTGGCCACGGCGTCCTCGGCCGGACAGTGCCAGGGGGCGAAGATCTCCTTCCTGAAGAACAGCCTCCAGGGGGCGTTGCGCTCCTGGGCGCCCTGCTCCTTGGCGTACTGCTCGCACTGGGACACGGCGTCCATCACGTGGTCGCTGCCGCTGCCCAGAGAGGACACCTGCGGGGGGACGGACGCCGGTCACATGTCTGCCGGAAGCTCCTCTGCCGGGCTCGCTTGGACTCCTGGACCTCGGTCGCTCCTGAGGAGCTCACGGGAGACCTCGCCTCCTTCTCTACCAGGAAGGGATCTCTTGAACCCTTGCGAATGTCCTCCCAGAGTCGAGGCGGTTCTCGCCGCGCCTGAAGGTCGGGGTCGCTCATGTGGACCACGCCGGGCCAGGAGAGCGGGTGGATCTTCTGGGATCCAAAGGCGTCCTCACCTTGTCGAAGAGGGCGATGTAGAGCGAGAAGCCGAACTTGTCCCGGAGGTTGACCTTCTCCGACAGGGCGTCCGTCAGCTCCCGGGCCGTGGTGGCCGAGTCCGTCAGCAGCGTCTTGGTGGTTCCGTCCATGAAGGTCACCGGCAGCATGATGGGCTTCTTGGACTTGGTGGCCTGAGATGTTCCACAAGAAGACAAGAGGAACCTCTCAGAGATCCGAGCCGTGGCTCGCGGACGCTCGGCCTTGAGCCCAGATCCGAGTTCGGAGCGAGTTTTAACGAGATACATGAGCAGATGGAGTTATGAGTGTGTGTGTGTGTGTGTGTGTGTGTGTGTGTGTGTGGACCTGCAGCTCCAGCCAGGATGGAGGTTGTGTCCTGGTTCCGTTGGCAAAGGTCCTCCTCAGCCTCTCCTCGCAGTAGGGGGCGTAGCCTGGGGGTCCACTGTGGATGAAGTTCCTCAGGTACTGCACACACACACAAGCAGTTTAGGAGAACACACACATCACTGGTGTGTGTGTGTGTGTGTGTGTTTGTGCGCGGCGTCCCGACCTTGACAAACTTGTCGGACGGGGCGAAGCATCCGACGCACAGGGAGATGAGGATCCATCCGCGGGCGTGAGAACTTTTGGACGGGTTCTGGCTGAGCTGCTTGCAGATCTGGCAGTAGATCTCATCCCTTCACACACACACACACACACACACACACACACACACACACGCAGACACAAGGCAATGATGTTTTGTGTGTGTGCGTGTGTGTGTGCGTGTGTGTGTACCTCAGCGTCGGCCTCAGGATGCCGTTGCCGATGATGAAGTGAAGCTTCTCCAGGTTGGACGTGGGCCGGTCCTCCAGCATGCTGTTGCCATGGAGACCGTACTCGCCATCGTTGAGCCGCTTGGTGACCTGAAAGCGTGGATCCGTCACGCCCCTCCTCGCCGCCGCGGACAGGAAGCGGGGCGCGGGTCACGTGACTCACCTCCTCGGTGATCTTGGACTTCTTCTTCAGGGTGAGGGACACCAGCTTGTGTCGGACGCTGCTCCTGCGGTGGCCGTCGCCCGGCGGCGCCTGCGGACGGCGGTCGGACACCTTAAGCGCGCCGAGCGAACGCCGCCCCCCCGCGGCGACCCCGGCGCGACCTCTGACCTCGCCGTCGGCCTGCAGCGCCTGCAGCTCCCTCTTGTAGGTCTTCTTGCCGAGCGTCTCGTAGATCTTGGTCATGACGGGGATCTTCTCGCTGCCGTCGCTGATGGCCGTGTGGTACTTGGGCTCCGGCAGGTCCCCCATGAACCTCAGCACCGTGATCCAGACCGCCAGCGCCGCCTGCGGGGCGGACAGGAGACGTGAACATCCGTCGGTCTGGCCGGAGGTCGGAGGTCAGAAGTTTGAGGCGGCCCACCAGCTGGTCGCCCTCGTCGTCGTGGAAGAGCAGCGGTTGCTTGAGGGGCCTCCTGACGTAGGTGTGTGTGCTGGCGCCCTGGAAGTAGGTGGCGGAGAACTTGGCGAACTTGTACTCGGACAGGTCGTCCTCGTCGTCGTCCGGCAGCGGGAGCGCCTCGTCCAGGTCCTCCTGCTCCAGGTCCCGGTGGCCCCGCTCCAGGTCCTACGGGAGGAGGGGCCAGAAGATCCCTGAGATCCCATTCGGCGGCGTCGGAACGGCGGCGTCGGAGGAGGAGCCGACCTCGAAGCCGGCGGGAGGCTGGCCCTCGCGCCCCGGCAGGGAGCCGCTCGTCCCCAGGAAGCCGAACATCTTGTCCACCATGTCGGAGTCGTTGACGGGCTCGTGGCGGGCCTTCTCCATCTGCTCCACCATCTCCTTCTTCTTGCGCGCCTCCTCCTTCTCCCTCTTCTGGCGCTCGGCGTCCTCCTTGGCCAGCTGGGCCAGACGCTCCTGGAGGAACCCGAGCAGGGGTCGTCTAGAAGCTCTCCAGATGTTTTCCTCCACCGTGACGTTCCCCCGCGCCCACCTGGTGCTTGCGCTCCGCCTCCGCCTTCGCCCTCTTCGCCGACATCTGGTTCCTCAGCTTGGCCTCTTCGGCCAGACGCATCTTCTCGGCCTCCAGCCGGCGGCGGTACTGGCAAGAAGGGGGCGAGACGTCCAATCGGCTCATAACTTCCAGAAGGTTCCGACGCCGTGGAGAAGAACCGCCGATGTTTCTTACCTCCCCCTTCAGGCGGGCGTAGAGGCGGCGTGCTAGCAAGCCGCGGGCGGCGGCCTGGATGGTGATGACGGCCCACAGCCGGTGTCTGAAGGCGCGGCGCACCAGGAAGCCTCGGCAGCGGCCCTGGAAGCCCGTGATTCTTCGGCGGGCCACGTGGTAGGAGGCGCACAGCTTCCTGGACCGGACCAGCGCCTGGAGGCGCGAGAACCCGGCCCGCATCTGGAGGGGGAAGCCGGTCATGTGACGTGTCGGACCGTACCATCTCCTGACAACGGGGGGGGGAGGTTACACTCACGGCGCCGTAGTTCTTCCTGCACTGATACCCTCGCCAGGACTTCTGGATCAACACGGCCGACTTCCTCATCCTCAGGAAGTTGGATCTGACGAGCAGAGGGGAAGAAGAGATGACTTCCTGGATCTCCAAGGAGGAGGAGTAGCATGGAGGTCATGTCCGTGAGGGAGACAAAGAAATCCCCCAAAGCACCAGGAGGGAGCAGAAGCCCATGTAGCATCATCTAATCTGGAGATGGAAGGAAGGCCCACCTGTCCTTGAAGCCCCGGACCACCTTCTGGATGAGGATGACCTTGTCGGTGATGGCCTTGTCTCTCTCGATCTCCAGCAGCATGTCGTGATGGTCCTGAAGGAGAGACGCGTCAGAAGGCCTCGGCTAGCGCGCTAACTCTGCTAACTCTGCTAACTCTGCTAACTCTGCTAACTCTGCTAACTCTGCTAACTCTGCCACACGGAGCATCAGCATCAGCAGATGAGGTTTCTGCAAAACAAACCGTCTGTGTGTGTGTGTGTGTGTGTGTGTGTGTGTGTGTGTGTGTGTGTTAATATACCCCCCACACCCTCCCTGCTTCCTGTCAGGAAAGAGTGTTCCCTCTTTCTACTTCCTGCTCTGCTTCCTGAGTTTTCATTGCTTCTCTGGAAACAGAGAGGACTCAACCCGTGACCTTTGACCCCCGGGAACATCCCCCGTTGCCGAGCAACGCCGCCGCCGCCGCTCCCTTCGCTTCCTGTGGGCTGGAGCCAATCATGCGCTTCAACCCCGGCAGGAAACGGGGTTCTTCAGGGGCGATGGAGGTCCTGGAGGAGCCGGTGGTCTCACTGAGTGGAACCCCCGTTGAAGGCGTGACGAACCTTGAGGAAGATCTTGGTCTTTCCCATCTGCCAGTCGTCGTCGCGCCCCAGAACCGCCTCTGCGATCCTCTGGCAGGTTCCCCTCAGGTCCTCCTGAAGGAACCGGAGAAGGTTCAGACCCGGCGGGGACGGGTCCCGCTGGAACCAGGAGATCCCTACCTGCTTGTAGGCGGGTTTGACCCCGGGCATCAGGACCCGGTAGCGGTCCACAAACTCCACGAAGGTGTAGCGGATGGGGTAGCCGGCGCGGCGGATCCGGATGGTCTCCATCATACCGGAGTAACGCAGCTGACGCACACACAGCTCCCGGTCAAACAACTGCAGACACACAAACATAAGGTGTGTGTGTGTGTGTGTGTGTGTGTGTGTGTGTGACATCCATCAGACGTGCAGGACTCCTCCCGTGCCGGCAGGTTGGACTTCCAGTTGATCCACCATCGATCTTCTGGTTTCCAGCGACAGAGGAACCTGGACCTGTGAGGGCGTCGGCCGAGGAGATCTTGGAGATCTGAAGTGTTGTGGATGTTCTGCTCTGTGGTGGAGCCCACGTGTGGGCGAGGAGCAGCGGGATGAGCGTTTGGCGCCAACATGGCCGCCGCTGGCCGTGACGGACGGTGGGACGCGGCGCTAGCTCGCTAGCTTAGAGAGAACGTGGACGGACGAGGCGTCGGAAGAGGCGCTCAAAGCTGGTCGGAGACGGTTCGATGGTTTCAGAAGGAGGAGGGGCTTCACTCCGTCCACCAATGAGGTTTAGACATAAAGTCTAGCGATTAGCATTTAGCATAGCATTAGCATGGAGTGTGCGGCCAGGATGGCGCAGCAGATGAAAACCTCCCCGGCATCTTCAAGGTGAATAAAACCACTGTATTTATCTCTCTGTGCTCTCTTTTATCATGGATAATTATTATTTATACAATATTTGATTTTTATAAAGTCAATTATCTAGAAACGGATAACAAACCTGGATTAATAGCGTTTCAGCCCATCTCAGTCGGACGTAGCGGCTAACGGAGCTACGTAGCAGTTCCGCCGAGGTGAGACCGGCTTTTCAAAAACGTCTCCACGTATCAGCCTGACCTTTGAGCCGCCAACTCATTTTGCTCCTGCAGATGTTCTCCAGAGCTCCAGAAGGTGCTGCAGAGTCCACACTCACCATGGGCTTCTTGTACTCGTTGGGTTTGATGCAGCGCACGAAGAACGGCTGACACACACTCAGCGTCCTCATGAGCAGCTCCAGAGATCTCTTGAACTGACTGCTGAGCGTGGGGGAACGCTTCCTGGTCTCCGCCCCCTGCACACACACACACACACACACACACACACACACACACACACACACACACACAGTGCGGTGAGTGGAAGCCCTCCTTCCTGTGGAGAAAGGGTTGAAGAGGGTGGAGAACCAGGAGGCACGTGGTTGTTTGTGACGAGCGTGAATCAGGAGGACACGCCTGGATCTCCTGCAGGTTGGAGAAGGTCAGCGTCCTACCTCGGGCAGGAGGCCGGCGAGCGGGCCGAGCGAGCTAGCGGGAGAAAAGCCGCACAGAAACTGCGCGAGGACGAGGACATGCAGGAGACGGAGACATGCAAAGGAGAAGACACGCCGGAGAAGGAACACGTCACCCGCTGAGATCTTTCGGGACCTTCTCCTCCACGCCGAACCCCCCGCGGGAGAAACGAAACGGTACGGCGGCGAGTGTTACCATGGCGACGTCGGCCTGGAAGATCTGCTTGATGAACTTGTTCTTGGAAGAGTGAACCAGCTGGATGATGTCGCCGTACAGCGTGTCCCGGTTCTTCTCCAGGAACCCTGCGGAGGAACGTAGGCGTGAAGGCGACGGCGGGCGGACACCGGGACGCCGGCGAGCGTCGGCGGCTCCACCTCTGGTCTCGTAGAAGACCACGCCTGCGAAGTGCTGGATCCCGAACTGGGTCTCGTAGTTGTTCTTGGGAGGGATGTAGTTGGTGTTGAGCTTGTGCTGGAAGTTCAGCTTGTTCAGCATGGTGCCGTCCGTGCCCTGAGGAACCACAAGGAACCAGAAGGTTCACACTCCAGAAGGTCCGCGAGGCTTCCCGGGTCGGGTTCCGGGGCGTCCCCACCTTGGGGAACCTGCTCTCCTCGTCGATGAGCGAGATGATGTTCATGGGCTTGATGGCGATCATGTCCAGGGCGTCCTGGTTGTCGGTGAACTCGATGTGCTGCCAGTTGATGTTCTCCAGGTTGTACTCCTCCTGCTCCAGCTTGAAGACGTGACGCACGAAGAACTGCTGCAGGTTCTCGTTGGCGAAGTTGATGCACAGCTGCTCGAAGCTGAGGAGCCAGAGGAGGAGAAGGAGGAAGAGAGGGGTGATCCATGGACGGAGCTTCCACAGGGGAACATCTGGCCGGGCTCAGGAGGTCCTCCGAGACCTTCCGGATCGGGACCATGATCCCGGCTCCTTTCTCTCCTCAGATGGACCTTCCGGCTTGCGGACCTGTGGACCACCGACCCGCACCTGTTGACGGTGAAGTTCTCGAAGCCGAAGATGTCCAGGAGTCCGATGGAGCGCCTGACGGCTTTGGTCTGCGAGGACGGGGGCTTGTAGATGGCGGCGTTGATCTTCTCCACGATCCACACGAACATACGGCCGTAGATCCCCTGCACACACACACACACACACACACACACAGGTGACGTGTTAGCTGAGTGTGCTCAGACCCGGCGGACGGACGTGGAGAAGGTTCCGGAGCACCTTGACGAAGGCGTCCCTGACGTCGAGAGCCTGGTCCACGCTGAGCGGCGTGGACACGGTCTCTCCTCGGGTGATCAGGGTTCGACTGGTCAGGCAGTTCATCAGGTCCTTCACGTCCACCTGCACACACACACACATGGCTTTCAGGGATTTCTGAAGCTTCTACAAACCTGTGTGTGTGTGTGTGTGTGTGTGTGTGTGTGTGACCTCCAGCAGGATGGCGGCGGTGCTCAGGTGAGGGCTGCAGACCACCTCGCAGGCGTCCAGGTTGTCGTAGGTTCGAGCTGCAGGGTCAAAGGTGACGGCGTCAGACGGGACGTTTCAGGAGAACGCGCCTCGAGCTCCCTCACCTTCGTAGGTCAGGTTCCCCATGTGGAGGATGGAGGCCAGCAGCTTGGAGATCTCCCAGTTCTCCTTGTCGGTGAACATGAGAACCTGCGGATAGAGGAGCGGCGTCAGACCCGGCGGTCCCGGCTCTCCGGCGCCCCCTGCGGGCCGGCCCTACCTTCATGGCCGAGCGGATGTTGGAGTACTCCTTCATGTCGTCGCGGCCGTCGCACAGCGTGCACCTGCCCTGCGGACCAGCAGAACCCGGTTTCACCGAGCGGCGGGGGACGGGCGTCAGAGGTCAAAGGTCAAAGGTCAGGAGACTCACCATGGTGAGGTAGGTGTAGTCCGTGGCCTTGCTGAGACCCAGTCTCTTCTTGTCCTCGGCCGTCATGCCCTTCAGCATGCAGTAGAAGATGTGGTAGTTCCTCTCGTCGTGGGCCTGCGGGGTACAACATACGGAGGAAGGACTCGGATACCAACTGATCCTTCCAGAAGAAGAAAGATGAAGACGATGAGGATGACCTGGATCCATTGGTTACCCATTACACTGACAAACTACTGCAATATCAAGGGAGTACTGCCAGAAAATACTACAGTATTAAGAACGTACTACTAGGAAATACTCCCATAAAATATCAAGGAAGGATCTAGGAGGGTCACCTCCATAACCATCAGACATGGGTAACCATCCATCATGTAGGGAATACAATCATAAACCACTACAATATCAAGGGAGTACTGCCAGAAAATACTCCAGAAGGAAGTACTTCTATAAAATGCTCCAAGATCAAGGAGATGAGAAGATCAAGGAGACGAGAAGGTCAAGGAGATCTGAAGGTCAAGGAGATGAGAAGGTCAAGGAGATGGGAAGGTCAAGGATATGTGAAGGTCAAGGAGATGAGAAGGTCAAGGAGATGTGAAGGTCAAGGACATGTGAAGGTCAAGGATATGAGAAGGTCAAGGAGATGAGAAGGTAACCTCCATACTCATTAGAACCTACATAACCTTTGAATTACATGACAAACTACTCCAACATCAAGGAGGTACTATTACACAAAATACTCCAAAATCAAGGACATACTGATACAGGATACTCCAATATCAGTGCTCGCGCACACGTGTGTGTGTGTGTGTGTGTGTGTGTGTGTGTGTGTGTGTGTGCGTGTGTGTGTGTACCTGCCGGCAGACCCTGGACTTCTCCAGCAGGTACTGCTCGATCTTGGCGCCCTCGATGGCGCCCCTCTTGTTGAAGTGGATGTCGATGTACTTGCCGAAGCGAGAGGAGTTGTCATTGCGGATGGTCTTTGCGTTTCCGAAGGCTGGAGGACGCAAGACACACACACACACACACACACACACACACACTGATCAATGATCTGATCAGTGATGATCGACGATCCGTCCGCCATCGTCACAAAGGATCTGACTTCCAGGTTCTCGTTGCTCCGATGACACGGACTGACACGGTCTGATGTGGTAGCAACTCATGGTAGCAACACATGGAAGCAACATCACCATGCTCCCATTCTTCTCCTGACGTTGGTTAGAATTTTTCAACACGATATTGCCATGTCACGTCCAGTCGGGTTCAGTCAAGTCCTGTCGGGTCCTGTACTGTCCAAACGGGTTCAGTCAAGTCCTGCAAGGACCTGTCAGATTTATTCAGGTCCTGTCAGATCCTTTACCTTCATGTTGGGTCATGTCAAGTCCTGTCGAGAACTGTTAGGTCCTTTCGGATCCCTTACGGCCCTGTTGGGTCCGGTACTGTCTAGTTGGGTCTTTACTTCCCATTCTAGCTCTGTCCTGTCAGGACCTGTTGTGTCCTGCGGAGTACTCAGCTGTCTTGTCGGGTCCCATCAAGTCCTGTCGGGACTTTTCGGATCCTGTTGGATCCTGTACTGTACCGTCGGAACCCGTCAAGTCCTTTTGGGACCCGTTGGGTCATGTCAGGTCCCGGACTTTCCTGTCAAGTCCTGTCGGGTCCAGCCGTGTGGAGCTTTGTCCCGTGGGATGCTGCCGTGTTCTTACCCTCCAGGATGGGATTGGCCTCCAAGACCTGCTGCTCGATCCAGGAGTGCTGACCACTGATGGCCGCCAGGAACTGAAGGATCAGTTTGGTGCTCTCGGTCTTTCCGGCTCCGGACTCCCCGCTGTGACATCACACACAGAGTCATTCTGAAGGCCAACCGTCGTGTTTGAAAAAGACAACGGTTAATACGATGGGCATCATTGTGGTTCATCTTCTTAGAACCTCCAACACGTGCTCCAAATGGGGCTTCGATCGATCTCGTCCAATCAGTAAATTCTTCAGCAGCTCATCCTCTGGAAGCGAGGACTATCTTCTCAAAATGTTCTGCCCGCTCATCTCACTGACCTTCACTGGAGGTGATCGGTGGATCTGGTCCCACCTGAGTGGACGGTACCTGATGATGCAGCACTGGTCCCGGTTGTTCCTCTGCATGTTGAAATAGCAGTTGTCTGCGATGGCGAAGATGTGCGGCGGCATCTCCCCGATCTTCTTGTTGGTGTAGAGGCGGATCTGGTCGGCCGTGTAGATGGGGAGCAGCTGATAGGGGTTGATGGCCACCAGGATGGAGCCCGTGTAGGTCTGGGGTAGGAGGTCAAGAGGTCAAGGCTGGGGACGGAAAGAGTCTGGTAGCTCAGCAGTGGAGGTATGACGGTGAGGACGTCGCAGGTCAACCAGGAGTCACTCAGCGGCCATGTTGACCAAACCAACCTTTCAGGAGGTGACTGGAAAACATGCGTCTGGTTTTGTTCACCACCTGCTCACCACCCTCTTCCACCCATGATCTGAGAAAGTGTGTTATCTGACCATCTCAGACCAGAACCCCGAGGACATGGGGACATTCAAAGAGCCGATGCTGGAACATCCATGCAACATCCATGCAGCGGTGGAGATGGACGCATGAAGCCTCTGAGCGCTGATTGGTGCCAAAAATCACAAAAGAATAATTTGCCATAAGCATCTACAAGATGTTACCTTCTTCTTCTTCTTCTTCTCCTCTGGACTGCTCCCTTCAGGGTTCACCACTGCAAATCCACCTCCTCCATCTCACCCTGTTCTCTGGATCCTTCACTTTTGCACCAACAACCTTCATGTCCTTTCTAACTCCATCCATAAGTCTTCTCTCTGGTCTTCCTCTAGACCTCCTCAGCTTCCGTCTACCCATGTATTCACCATCCCCTCCTCATACATGACCCAACCATCTCACTTCAGCATCTCTGCCTTTTTCTCGAAAAACATCTCCCATGTGTCGTCCCTCTGATGGACTCCTTCCCGATCCTCTCCATCCTGGTCGCTCCCAAAGAGAACCTCAGCATCTTCATCTCTGCCACCTCCAGCTCTGCCTCCTGTCTTCTCTGCTTCTCTTCAATTGTCTCCCAACCAATCAGCATCCCTGGTCTCACCGCTGTCTTCTCCACCTTTCCTTTCATTGGGAATGATATTCTTTTATCATCCCTGACACTTTCCTCCAGTCCTAAGTGCTTGAACTCCTCCACCTTCATGATCTCCACTCCCTGTAGCCTCACTGCTCCTCTCATCCCCACCCATATTCTGTCTCTCTACCTTCATTCCTCTCCTTTCAAGGGCATACCGCCACCTTTCTAGATGTTCCTCCACCTGCTCCCTGGTCTTGCTAGAGATCAGAAGGTCATCAGCAAATATCCAACAAGAAATGACCTCCATTTACATAAATATGAAGGGAAATGAATGTGAAGGGAACTGTAGCCAGTCTCTTGACGGAGTCGTATGCTTGCAGGCATGCAGTTCTCAGGTGGTGGAGTGGGTGGAGTGGGGGGCGTGCAGGAGATCGAGGGTTAAAGAAAGGCGTCTTGTCGTCCTGGTGGACCAGGAGGAGACCACTCACCCTTCCGCCACAGTTAGTCTTCACAGGTAACGTGGACGGGACAGAGAAGAGAGAAGCAGGAAATGGGAGAAGAGAAGAACATCTGAAGATCCCAGAGAGTAAAGCTTAGAGTGAAGGACCCACTCCAGGGCATCTGAGAACATGAACATTGCCTGGACAGGAGCAGGGATATTTCCTGGAGGTTACCAGTTATAAAATAGAGAAGCTAAATAAGTGCACGAAGCCAAGTTGCGTCCGTTTGCAGACGACACCGTCACCTCTGCGTAAGACTCGGTTTCTGAAGCCAAACTCACGTAGATGAGCTTCTCGCGGTATCTGATCAGCAGGTTGCGGAGGATGCCGGCCTCGTTCAGGTCCCCCAGGCGGATCATGTCCTCCACGCCGTGGATGGAGGTGGGGTGCATGGGCTTGATGTTGGTGGCGTTCTGGGGGGAGATCCAGTGTTCCTGCACAGTGGAACCCATGGAGGGCAAAGGACTCAGGAGATGAAATCTGGTATTTTAAACTGGAGAATTTGATTTCGGTTAATTGAAGCTGAAAACTCTGTCCTTGTCAAGTAACCATGTCCATTTTTGGACATGGGTTGTCCAAAAGAAACCGCTTCACCTTCTTCATTTCCTTTGGGCTACTCCTTCAGGGGTCACCACACTCTGTATGCTCTCTCACACCAACAACCTTCATGTCCTCCTTCACTCCATCCATAACTCTTCTGTCTGGTCTTCCTCTAGACCTCCTGCCTGGCAGCTCCAACCTCAGCATCCTTCTACCAATGTATTCTCTGTCCATGTCCAAACCATCTCTGTCGGGCATCTCTGACCTTCTCTCCAAAACATCTAACATGTACTGTCCCTTTGAAGGACTCATTCCTGATCCTCTCCATCCCCGTCACTCCCAAAGAGAACCTCAACATCTTCACCTCTGTGACCTCCAGCTCTCCTGTCTTCTTCTCAATGCCACTGTCTCCAAACCACACAGCATCCCTGGTCTCACCACTGTCTTCTCCACCTCTCCTTCCATTTTGGACTCTTTTATCACCCCTGACATGTTTCTCCACCTGAACATGTTTCTTCACTTCCTTTTTCCACCCTCTCCTCTGCTCTGGACTGTTGACCCAAAGTGTTTAAACTTCTCTGTAACACCTGCAACACACCTCACCAGTGTCTCACAGCAAGCATACATGTCCTGCACCAGTCGAACATACTTCTCTGCTCCTCTGGACTTCCTCATCTGTACCACATAATTGGCCAAAAAAAACCTAAATTATAAATATATTTGTATCTCTGATATCTTTTGATTTTTTCCAAAATTCCTCAAAACGATAAATGTGTGCCTTGTTTTACTACTTTACTTCTTGTTCCACATTTGCTGTGTTGGAGCTGAAGGTCCACGAAGCTCAGCGTACATTCCTGCCACCAGGGGGAGCCCGAACTTACGTTCCCCTCATCGTCCACCACCTGGATCTGCCCCGAGTCACACAGCTTCACCACGGCGCCGATGGGGACCTCAAACTCCCGGCCGCTCTTCTGGTCCAACCACACGTAGTCGCCCTGCGGGGAGACGACAGGAGGAAGATCTCACCATCGAACGCAGGAAGGACTTCTCACCGTCAACCGACAGTACGTGAAGATCTGATCAGGTAGATGGACTGAACCGAGGAACAGTGAAGATCTAAGTATTGGGCTGAAGGTGTCCTGGTGTTTGTAACGTGGTGGTGACTTTGACATCTCCTGCCTGGCTTCTGGTCTGAAGGAAGCGATTCAGAGCAGATGAAGCCCGTGGAGGAACGCAGACGGGAGCTCAGGGAACATCAGGAGCATCAGCCTGGAGGTCCAGGAACAGCTGGACCACCAGCGAGGAGATCCGGGGTCTGCACCTCCTTCATCAGGTCCTGACCTCCAACCACAGAAGGTCTGCTCACAAGGTGTGACAGGTGCTCGCTCACAGTAGCTGACAGTGTGTGTGTGTGTGTGTGTGTGTGTGTGTGTGTGTGTGTGTGTGTGTGTGTGTGTGTGTGTGTGTGTGTGTGTGTGTGTGTGAGATGCGATCAACTGGATCAATATTTCCTGTATCACCCGCACAAACCAATGTCACGTAGTGACGTGTACACACACACTTACACACACACACACACACACACACACACACACACACAGGCGGATGGAGGTCATCAAATCAATATGTTGCATTAAACAGCCAGACACATTCGGCCAGACAGAGATAACATGGACTCAAATACCTCGCACACACACACACACACACACACACACACACACACACACACACACACACACACACACACACCCCGTACCGGCAGCAGTGTGGTGTGTTTGGTTGCAGTGTTGACGTTGCGGAGAAGAGCCCACTTGGCCTGGTCCTTCTCGTAGAGATCCACATAGTCCCGACGCTTGTACATTGTCTCACACACACACACACACACACACACACACACACACACACTTAGGTAGATGCCCAGTGGTGTGTGTGAAGCGATCAGCCCGTCCTGTGGCCGGTCCGTAGCTGAGTGTTTAAAAGCGGTGCAGGAAGGTCCAGGTTGTCCAGGTTGTCCAGGCTGGTCCAGGGTCTCCTGAAGGTTGAGTTCTGCAGCAGCATGAGGTCGCTGTCCTTCTGGCCGTCACCCTACCTTCTGAGAAGCTCACGCTCTGTCATTCCAGCCCACAACAACCCCCGTCGCCCCGGCAACCACACGGTGTTGGATTTCCGGAGGTGAATTCCACAGAATGCGATCCGGACGACAGCTTTCTTGCGCCGGAGATGGATCAGAGATCAAACTGAAGTCCAACATCTCGCCGGGGAGAAGATCTCTGAAGTGACATGATGGATGGGTTCATCCAGGTTCTTCCAGGTGATCCACCAGGATGAGGTGGACGGGGTTGGACTCGGGCTCCGCGACCACCGTGGACGATGCTGCTGGTTGTGATGATCCAGCAGGTTGAAGCCCAGATGTTTAGAAACGGGATGAGCTTCAGACCTTCAGGCTGATGCTTGAACATCCCAGGCCTTTTTCTCAAAGGTGACGTAAAAAAAGCACACATCTGCAGCACGAGAGGTTCAGACCTTCAGAGCAGAACCGCACCAGATGGTCTGGGATGTGTGTGTGTGTGTGTGTGTGTGTGTGTGTGTGTGTGTGTGTGATTGCCACAGTGACGTCTCAGAGTGTGATGTAACTCACACACTCTTTGAGTTTATATTGAGGAAAATTATAGCGTTATTTTTTTACTTTGGATAAAAATTGAGTGTGTGTGTATGTATGTGTATGTTTGCATGTGTGTGTGTGTGTGTGTGTGTGTGACAGGTGTTTGGTGTAATGTTCAGGGGGATCAGTTTGCCAGATGGAGTGTTTACTTAATTAAACCAACATACTGGTAACACACACTCAGACAATTCCTCACACACACACACACACACACACACACACACACACACACACACACACACACACACACACACACACACACTCATACTATGACCCTTCTGAAGACCTTCACCCTGACCTGATCTTGACCTCTGACCTGAACCTCAGAGCTCCACAGGGTTCCAGGAGGAGGGAATGGTCCAGAAGGACGGTCCTCACAGAGATAGCTAAAGCAGGAGGGCAGGTGAATTATTAAGCAGGAGGATCTGTTCAGCGTCTCCTTCTCCTTCTCCTTCTTCTCTTCTCGTCTGCCATCCCTCCATCTGTGCTGTCTTGATTTCAACTCATTCATTACGGAGCGGCTCAGACCCTGATGCCAGAAGAAGACCTCTTCAGGCCAGAAGATGAAGGTGACATCATCAGATCTTGTGAAGGTGAGGAGCGTCAATCCTGAAACCAACCGAGGTTCGGGACAAAATAATATGTACGGATCCTTCCTGAAGGATCTGGTCCAGCACAGAACAACCACACTCCACGGGTCTGCAGACGAGTCGCCATGGAAACAAACAGACGAGATGTTTGTTTGTGAGATGTTGGTTAGAAAGGTCAACCCAGGTTATAGACACGTCCCTCCGAGACACACACACACACACACACACACACACACACACACACACACACACGAGGACAATCGATGGATGACCCACTTCCATCGGCCAGACACCGTCCACAGATCAATATAACCTGTGTGTGTGTGTGTGTGTGTGTGTGCCTTTGAGTATGGCTGTGTGTGTGTGTGTGTTTATATTCGCGTGTGTGTATGTGCGCCTTTGAATGTGGGTCATGTGTGTGTGTGTGTTTGTGCGTGTGTGTTGCTTCTATTTGTATATGTATGCGTGTCTTTGAGTGTGTCGTGTGTGTATTTGTGTGTGTGTGTTTAGGCTGTATGTTTCTTGTATGTATTTGTAATGTATGTTTGTCTGTGCGTCTTTGATTGTGTGTGTGTGTGTGTGTGTGTGTGTGTGTGTTCGCACCTTTGAATATGTCTGTGTGTCTGAGTGGCTATGAGTGTGTTATGTGTGTGTGGGTGTGTTGTGTATATGTATTTGTGTATATGTATGATTGTGTGCCTTAGACTGTGACGTGTGTATTGTTGATGTCTGTGTGTTGTGTGTGTGCCTTTGCATATCTGTGTGTGTGTGTTCCTGGGAGTGTGTATGTGTGTGTGTGTTTGAATAATTGATCCAGGTGTTTTCTTACCGCCAGCTCAGTGTCTGATCACATGTCGCCGTAGCAACAGGACAAATCGCGTTGCGTCGGCGACCGCATTTTTTCACTCTTATCAAGATCAATAATCGATCATCGGTATCTACCGGCTGACGGGCCTCCGGCCCGTGTCAATCACTCGGTTACCATAGCGACCTGTCAGAAGGACACCGTCTAACAGCAGAAACAGAAATGACCAAATGGACGTGTGTGTGTGTGTGTGTGTGTGTGTGTGTGTGCCCTGTTCTACTGGAGGACCAGGTGCAGCGGCGCCCCCTGCTGGCCGGGGCGGGCGGTGCAGGGGAGCGGCCCGAGCAGGTTCATCACATTAGCATTTAGATGGAGGCGTCACAGCGAAAGGTCGGGGATGAGATACTGCCGAGGGTTAATTGGACCGAGCCTCTTCTCTTTGCCTCGCTGAGTCGCTTTGTCGGTCAGCCTATCAATCGATCAATCGATCAGAGCCGTCGAAATACAAGAAGGGAACGCAAAAGTCCAGCTCAGAGGCGCCGGAGGTGGAAGGATATGGGGATGGAGTTCAACTGAAGCTCATGCTTTGTTTAACTGATGACACATTTAACCACAGCTAAACACTGTGTGTGTGTGTGTGTGTGTGTGTGTGTGTGTGTGTGGGTGAGTGTATGTGTGTGATTTGATGGACTACTATTTTTGTGCTGTCCCGTTACTTTACTTCTTATTTCTTTAACAGCAAATAGAAATCACCTGAATACAGTGTACCGGGGTGGACACGAGACACGACACACACAAACACACACACACACACGCACACACAAAGACACACACACACACACACACACACACACACACACACACACACACACACACACACACACACTACCTTGATGAGGGTCCCGTATTTGTGGCTCAGACGGCGGACGTTAGGGTCCCAGCCCTCCAGCGGCCAATCAGATCCCCTCCTGCTTGTCTTTCCTGTTTCCATGCCGGTTAGGATCCGAACTTTTCAGAGAGTCCACACTTCCAGGTTCACCCCCCACCTGCCCCTGACCCCTGACCCCTGACCCCCGACCCCTTCAGACCGCCCCTTCCGTCATTTCATCCTGCCGTTCTAAGCAAGATGCCCTCCGTTGAGGAAGAGGGGGGCGAAAAGTTGGAAATGTCTTTAACTTGTCCAAAACGAAAAAGCTGCTTCCTGTTCAGAATGAGCTTCTGACTGTGGGAGCGGTGACCGTGTGGTGTGTGTGTGTGTGCGTGTGAGTGTGTGAGCGTGTGTGAGAGAGAGTGTGTTGTTGTTTTATTGGCTCGTCCTTCAAAGCAGGGGGCGCCGTCAGAGCCGATTAGTGTGTCAGAAAGCCTGACGGGCTCAGCTGCGCATTAACCGCCTTTTTACAAGGCCGACAAGCCGCCCTCACACACACACACACACACACACACACACACATGTATATATACACACACATAAACAATTGTAGTCGGGAATGAGCCAAACACAAAAGAGGATTCAGACTAATGAGTCCTTAATGAGAGCTGTCCCTTCGCTGGGACACACACACACACACACACACACACATAATAAAAGTGTTTGAATGCTTTTTAACCCTTTAATTTCCTGACCAAACAGGGAGTGTTATCCCACACCTGAGTTTTTCCTCTGACCGTCATCAACTTGTTTTTGGAGTAAAAGTGACACCTGTCAATCAATCACAGCTGTGAAGGTGAATGTCACAAATCCACAGGTACTGTTTTGACCTTTGACCCTGGAGGCTCCCCACTCTGCCTTCAATGGTTTTAATGGTGATGCAAAAATAAGGCCGCTGTCACAAAGTGAACCCACATGAGGCTTGAAACCACTTGTCCTGATGTTTCAGAATGTAACTGTGAAAATGTGGATGTAACACAGTTCAATTTTTTCTCCACTTCTCCTGCACTTTGTAGGTGGATGGTTTGGTTGACCTGAATGATCACAGGTCCACTTACAGAGACATCCAACCCTTCAGGGCTTCCAATGCACCTCCATGTCTCTGGACCGTGAGGAACCCCATGCAGACACGGGAAGAACATGGAGACTCCACAGGCAGCTTGGAGATGACCTTATAAAATATTGCCAACACTTTGCAAACCTCCATAATAACCCCCATATTTTCACCACAATCCACAAAGTTACATGGAAGTTTCTTCACATCGAGATGAGGAGTGTGTGTGTGTGTGTGTGTGTGTGTGTGTGTGTGTGTGTCCTCTCACCTGCTGCAGAATGACCATGGTTTAGCGCTCGTCCTCCTCTGAGGACATCAGTCACCCGTCAACCCTGTGAGACATGGAGAACTGTCACAGGAGTGTCATTACAACCCTAACTCAGATGTGGATTTAACCTGAAACACACACACACACACACCCACACACACACACACACACACCTTTAAACACAGAACCCTCAAGGTTTTACATCTCTGATCTTTTGTATGCGACTTTAATAGTCTAAAAGCCTTGAAAAGTTCAGAAAAACACTGGCTCATTACAGTTAACAGAAATAATTGCATTGTTCAGTAAATATAACTGCCGTAATATGGTGGGTCTCTTACTATTATATTCATGTATTTTATTTGTTTTTGTAAAGTTCAAACATTGCTATGCACATACAGTAGATAAAGCTTTAGGAATTTCACAGTCCTGGGATTAAAAGATTGTTATTAATACTGCCGTTGTTGTTAATATAATAATATTTATAAGTTTCATTATCATATAAACAACAACAGCAGTATTAATAACAATTATTAAGTATGATAATAATAATAATAATAATTAATAATTATAAGGTTCATTATTATATAAACAGCAACAGCAATATTAATAACAATTATTAAGCATGATAGTGATAATAATTGATCATTATAAGTTTCATTATTAAATAAACAACAACAGTAATGTTGCAAATAATTTTATATGTATTATAAAAGAATTGCTAGCAAAGTGAATGCTTAATTCAATGAAACCCAACCAGGTCAGTATCTTGAGAGCATAATGAAGTAAAATGACAATTTCATCGTGATAAAACTGAATTTAATCACAGGAAACAGGATTCCTCAACAGTTTAGGAGAACACATAAAAGATATTATTTTAACTTCGAGATATTAGATATGTTAAATGTTTTTAAATCTCCCGGCTGTGATGCTACCCTTTCTTGGCAGAGGGTCAGGCGGACTGTTAGCATATCATGCTAACGGCCGCGGTGACGCAGCAGAAAGAGGCGGCAAGAGATAGAAATGGCGCCCGGTTCGCGGCGGCTGGACGTGGAGCCGCCAGAGAAGCTGCTCCGTCGTTCCCGTATCGCCTGTAGAAGGCAGTCGCTTCGTGAAGCAGTTCGCCCTGCGATCAGCGGTAAGTCACACCGGCAGTGTTTACAATAATACCCGCAGTGACCGTTAAGCGGCCGGTTAGACCCGCTGTTTGACTCCAGCTGGCACTTCCACCGTTAGCCGTTAGCCTAGCTTAAAGCGACAAGCAGCCCCCTCACATACTAAACCGATGGTCATTAGCCCTGCTGCAAGAGGCTAGTCAGCCGTGAGCAATTAGCCCCACGGTTAACAGTTAACAGCATATTTGACAGTTTGCATTTGGCCTAACCGTTAAAGGTTAGGAGCCAGCTTCAAAGGTAGCCGCTAGCTGTATGCGTCGAGCAGTCACTGCGGCACGAGCAGCCAGCCTCAGAGCTAGCAAGCAGCTAGCTGTCAGATATTAACCCAGCTCTTAGTGGCCAGTAGCAAGCTCAACAATTAGCCGTTAATAATTAGTCCAGTTGTAGTCAAGTTGTAACTTGCTATAAGCAAGTTCCATCTTTAGTAGTTATCAATTAACCCCTCACTAAGAGTTCAGTTGCCGGCTCCACATTTAACAGTCGGCAATTAGCCCATTTAGTGAATGCCAGCTAGTTATTAGCCCAGTAGTTAAAGGCTAGCAGCCAGCTCTACGATTCAACATTAGCTCCATTTAGCAGTTAACGGCTAGCTCCATGTGTAGATAAGATAAGAACAACCTTGTTTATTCCGAAGGAAATTGTTGTGCCAGAGTTTCAAGCAAAAACATAACAATAATAGATAATAGTAGGAAGGAGGGAGAATAAGAAATACAATAAAATATAAATTGTCAAGGTTAAGGCTATCAAGTGTTTTAAGGTCTTAAGTACAAAGATTTGTAGCTGTCACTGATTAGCCCTGCACTTGGATGTTTGCTCCTTAACTTTTGCACTTTGACTGACAGGAAAAACAGCCAATTATTAAGAAAATAAACAGACAAAAATGTCTTTTAGAAGTTTTTTTTAATTTTGACATTGTAGTTTTGAGAAATCCTCTCCCATAAATTAACATAAATGTATCTATGCTTCACTATCCTTTTTTACTTTTTCTTATGAATCATTTTTTCATAATTAAGCTCCTTTTTTCTGGCAGGTTGTTATTGTAACTGGATTTAAACACGTGTCATTCCCTTTTCAAGTGTTGGGGGGAATGACATGTATTTTAATCGGGGTAACCACAGACCTGCTGTATTTCATTTTACTGTGTGTGTGTGTGTGTGTGTGTGTGTGTGTGTGTGTGTGTGAGAACACAGACAAGGACCCATCACTTCAGGTCTAAGTGATTCTGGTTCTGAAGAGAAACCTGGACAGACAGGTCTAATGAGGCAGATATGAGTCGGCTGCCATGTGTCCCAAAGTCAAAGGATCAAACTGAACCTCATTTAAGGGAGTTGAATAATTTACTGGCACTAATTCTCTCTCTCTCTCTCACACACACACACACACACACACACACACACACACACACACACACACACACACACACACACACACACACACACACACACAGCATCAATTACCGGTGGTGGTGTTCACAGACAGGCGTCTCTAAATCTGCCTTAGATGAATAACAGATGCAGCCAAACACAAACGGGGCCACAATAAAGCAGTAATTGAGCTTGTTAAGTCCGGGGTCACGTGACACCACCGCTCCTTTCAGTAGCAGCGAGTTGTAAACTCACCGTCCTCCGCTCCTTCCATCCCCGTCGAAAAGGAAACAGACAGGAATCTCCTTTTTTTTTAAAAAAAAAAATATATATATTTATCGAGTATTTTTTCTGTAGTACTGTAACACCTTGACTTAGGAGTGGACTTCTGTGACCGAGCTCGTAACTCGATTTGCTAGTATATCATATTACATTTCCCCTTTAAAATGAATTGAAATGCTACTGAGCTGCTCCACATCCCTGGTTTTGTGACATGCTTTTAAATAAGAAAAATGTACCTATAAGGAACACCTAATGTGAAGAAATAAGGTGCTCTATCCTTAACTTACTGGCTACACACTTATGCTATGATGTGTTGCTAAATTCTAATTACTACACTTAATGTCTAAAGTCCATTCAATGATGATGTGAAGCCGCTCTTCTTTCTAAAACCAGTAATCCGTCCCTTACTGGCTTTGAGCGACTCTTCTGATGCCTCGTCTGCCCACGTTCCCGCCATCCACCTCACCAAATCCCCGTAAATGTCTCTTGCTTTCTCACAGATGATGCTCTCCATCACCGTATCTTACCCACCTCAAGTTCTCCATCTCTAACGACAAGTCCACGACACGCACACCTTGCTCATGTTTTTCAGTGATTTTCCCCGGAAAACCGAGTGACAGGCGTCCATCCTACTGTCTTTAACATCCACTTCATGGACAGTGACGGGCACGTGAGTGTCAAACACTCATCCTGTTCGCTCCCAATGCAGATTTGGGCTCCATCCTCTGAGCGGCGGCTTGGATCTCAGAAAACTCCTGAGTTGATGCATTTAGAAGTTGAGGTTCCACCGTGGTTTTAAACTTGTGTGTTTATTTGCGTTTTAGGATTAGAGGTCCTGCTTGGTGTAGATGACCAATGGCAGTAGCCCAGGTCTGGGTATCCCCCTGTGTCAACCGGGCCCTGGAACCCAAGACCGGGCTTGGCCGGAGGAACAACAAACATCGTCCTCCATCAATATTTCAGCGTTAATCCCCCGCCAGGCCACCCACAAAGACACATATCGGATTATGAGACGCAGCCAGAGGCTCTGAAACTGCAGGCGAAAGTGAAATTTCCTCGGCGGAGGAGGAGGGAGGGAGGAAGCGTTTCAGAGGAAGGAGAGGAAGGATGATCGGAAAAAGTGTAAGGGACCAAATGTCTTTGGGTTACATCACATGGGATGTCATCACACATGGGTCGTCTGCAGTAATAACTCTTACGTGTGTGTGTGTGTGTTTGTGTTTGTGTTTGTGTGTGTGTGTGTGTGTGTGTGTGTGTGTGTGTGTGTGTGTGTGCTAATACAGTAGGGGTGGATTGAAAAACACAATTTTTCAAGATTGAATGTCGATATTCTAGTAATGTGATTACCAAATGAATGACAGATTGAATGAGATGAAAGTGAACAACATTCCCACAGCATTCAGACACCAACTCAACATTCACACAACACAGCATTCACACACAAACACAACATTCATTCACTTTTCACATCTTGACACCATATTCAGACAAGTTGCACACGCAGGTGTTGATGTGGGAATGTTGTAACAACAAAACATTCGCACAGCAACACAACTTCACACACTAAAGCAACAATTGTACAACAACACAGCCTTCACACACCATTACAACATTCATAAAACATTCGCAGACAAACACAACATTCACACAACACAATATTCACAACATTCATGCAACCAACACAATATTCATACAGCATTCACATCCAACACAACATTCATACGACATCAACAACCAACACAACACACCATACATAAGGAACAAAACATTCATACAACACTCATAACCAACACAACATTCTTACACCATTCACACCCAACAGGACTCAACATTCATATAAGTCATACACCATTCACACACCCAACATGACATAAATACACCATTTACACAACACGACATTCTTCCCAACATAACATTCACACAACAGCACCACAACATGCACACAGCATTCATGCACCATTCACACCCTACACAAACTTTACATCCAACATAACATTCATACAACAGTCAAACCCAATATAACATGCATACACTATTCACACCCAACACCACAGTCATACACCCTTCACACCCAACACAAAATTCACACCCACCACAACATTCATGCACCATTCACACCCAACGCAACATTCATACAACAGTCACAGCCAACACAACATTCACATCCCACATAGCATTCACACAACATTCACACCCAACACAACATTCATACAACATTAACATCCAACACAAAATTCACACCCCACAGAACAGTCATACAACATTAACATTCAACACAACATTCATACAACATTCACACCCAACACAACATGCACACAGCATTCATAAATCATTCACACCAAACACAACATTCATATAACATTTATTCCCATCACAGCATTCACACACCAACACAACATTCATACACCATTCACGCCCAAACACAACATTCACACCCAACATAGCATCTGTCCAACATTCATATAACAACACAACATTCATATACCATTCACATGACAGCACCAACACAACATGTACACAGCATTCATACAACATTCACATTCCAACACAACATTCACACCCAACACAACATTCATACAAAAGTCACACCCAACACAAAAGTCATACACAATTCACATGCAACACAACATTCACATCCCACATAACATTCATACAACATTTGCACCCAACACTCGTCATACACCATGTACACCCAACATTCTAACAATAGTCATACCCAACACAACATACAACATTAACATCCAATACAACATTCATACAACATTCACACCCCACACAACAGTCGTACAACATCAACATCCAACACAACCATACAGCAGTCGCATCCAACACAACATTCACACCCAACATAGCATCCATACAACATTCATATAACAACACAACATTCAAGACACCATTCACACCCAACACAACATTAATATACCATTCACACGACAACAACACAACATCCACACAACACCAACACAGCATGCACACGGCGTTCATACAACATACACAACATTCATACCTAACACAACATTCTCACAGCACGAAGACAACATTCATGCAACACCGACATCACACCCACACATGTTCTGCATCACAAATTGATTGCTGTCATTTAAATGAAATAACAATGAACACAGATGTCCCCCCCCACACACACACACACACACACACACACACACAGACACACATCCCGAGACAGGGTCATGACCTTTAATTTCCGGGAATGGAGGCTGGAGGCAGCAGGTCATGTGACTTTCTGGGGCAACAATCATGAAACAAAGGCATTCTATAAAGGAAAAGGACACAAATACACCCTGGTGTGTGTGTGTGTGTGTGTGTGTGCGTGTGCGTGTTCACCTCTTCCACCTGCTGCACCCTCCACACAAAGTCATGTCAGATGCAGCCTGAAGATAAGACTGTTCCCTGAAAGGGTTCCTTGGAGCAGGAACCCAGCATTCCACCCACACAACGTTCCATAGACATTTACATGGAGGCAAAAAGAGCAGGAGAACCTCGGTTTCCTAACCAACAGCATCTTGAACTGACTCAAGGTGATGGTACGTTGAGGTGACAGCAAACATGGAAAAACACACACGTTGATGGACTTGCCTGTCAGCCTTGTCTGTTCTGCAGGTCTCTGATGGCCGATGAAGAAGTGGATACCTGCGTCTTCTGGACGTGGAGAGAAACCAGGAGGAGCCACGTCTGAATTCCTCTCCTTTAATGTCGTCTCCTCCTCCTCCCTAATCGTCCCCTCTTTTTCCTCCCTAACTTTCTCCTCCTCCTCTCCTCCCTAACCTTCCCTTCTTCCTCTCCTCCCTAACCATGTCCTCCTCTCTTTCCTGACCTCCTGACTCCGCTCTCCTCCAAGTGAAGAACTTCGCTCCTCGCTTCTCCTCTCCTTCGTTGTAGTTCTGATGGAGGAGCTGAGCAGCCTGATGCCTCCCAGGGGGAGGAGGGGTCACATACAGGCGGCTGTAACTAGACACACACACACACACACACACACACACACACACACACACACACACACACACACCCCAGAACCTTCCATGCTCCAAGTGTCCCCATAAACTGTGACTGAATAAATGTACATTAGTTATCGGTAGATGTAATCAGATTACAGATTGAAAACAAGCATGGACGTGTGTGTCAACACACTTCAAACACATACAGCCCATTGAACCACAAAACACACAGGAGACAGAAGCCTCGTTCAGAGCGCCCCCATGTGGTGTGAGGGATGAACAGCCTGTGGTGATGGCGTCACACGTTAAGGCGTTTTTAGTTTGGGTTTCAGATTTTTAATTCGTGGGATTATCTCACACACACACACTAATCCTGTTCTTTAATCCAATCCTCTTAGGTGAATCAGAAACTTTGGCTGAAACAAATCAAAACAACTGCGGAAAAAATGTGGCAGCAACATTTCATTTCATCCCTTCATCAGTCCTGCAGCAACAAGCCTGTCCATCACATCGGTTGTCCATCTCCTGAGTCGTGCTGAGGATGGTGAACAGGTGAGAAAATCCCAGTCGACAGTTAATCTGCTAACTAGCTGGTTAAATAGTTCCTCTGTCTGACGTTTATCCCGGCTCATCTGGATTACATCGGAGGTCCTCTCCGTTCTTCAGATCTCCATGGCAAAGTGTGGCCGCTCCCCGGCGGAGGCGGCGGCCATGATGGCGTTGAGGTGGGTCAGGGAGGCGGAGCGCTGCTTGAGTCTAGGGGCGGGGACGGGCTCGTCGGGGAGGTGGCTGTACCGGCGTCCGTCCTCGTCGTACTGATACAGGCGGATGACGCGGGGGCGTGGCCGAGGCCGAGGCCCCTGCACCGGAGTAGGCACTTCTCCAGGTATTTTGGACTCCGCAAAAGATGGATGGCTGCTGGCGTTGCTTCTCCCACCCTCCGCCTCCTCTTCCTTCCCCCCACATGTGTCTCCCTCCTCCGTGTCGTCACAGTCACGTTCCTCCAGGTAGGTGGGCGTCGGCGCCTGGGCCTCTTTGGTCCGGAAGCTTCTCTGGGGTTTGACGGGAGGACACAGGGCCGAGGGAGAGGCGGGTGTTTTCATGACAACTGTGTCCACATCATCCAGCACCTCGTTCGCCCCGAGGGCCTGGCGGTCAGGCAGCGGTTGGAGCGTCGCCATGACGACATCGGGGCCACTGTGGAGCGGGGAGTCGGATTGTTGTCGCCATGGTAGCAGAAACTTCCTTCTGAGCCCCACAAAACACCTGAGGGATGCATGTACATGTAACAAGCGTCATGCCAAGAAGACCGCAACATGTAAGGTCCTCCTATGAGGACTGGGGGTCAAACAAACATTAGAAGACATTGCAAGTGGTCTGAGGAGAGTGACCCTGTGGGAGCCCACCTGAGGACATGCCTCCTGCTCAGAGCACCGGCACCGAAACCCACAACGAATGTCAGGAGCACCGACGCCGTCACGGCCCCTGCCAGCTGCTGGTCTGAGACAGCCCCTCGCTGCTCCGGGATCGATCCGGCACCCCTCCTGAGCCGGAGCAAGGGGTCCGCCTCGTGCTCAGAGTCCATGTGGTCTTCTGGGTCCACGTGGACCTGGTAAACGAAAAGCGTGGACCCCTCAGCGTGATCCAGGAGACAGTAGTAGAGACCCTCATGGAGGCTGCCGGGGTCGGACAGCGTCAAGCCTCCGTGTTGAGTCATGTGGACGGGGGCGGGGCCAGGCGGGAGGCCTGGGGCGTGGAGGTCCATGAACGGGGTGTGCCAGTACACCACCTCACCTGGATGCCAACAAACAGGTTATTTACTCACTGACTGCTGGATCCACGTGTTCCTGCATCTGTTCATGTATGTGTGAATTCTTGAGTGGATCAGATTAGGTGATGACCTGCTCAGATCCTGAAGCGTAGGAGAACCGTCTACACAAGATGTTTGCGAGCCACACTGAATGCAACAGAAAATCTGGAGTACAATTACACCCCAGGGCTTGGTCCTGAGTCCTCCTCAGTCCATTCTAAATTCTTGTACAAAATAGCTCATTCATGAAGAGCCTCCTGACCTCGGCTCACAGCTGCTGTTCTTGAAGTTCTAACCTTTAGCGATTAACATGTCACAACCCGGGCACTTCTATCGCTCTACGACAAGAAGGATCCCAGTTCTCGTTGTCGTCTATTGTAACCCATCCCTCCATCCGTCCACTGACCCGTCATTTCTCCATCTCCACATTTTAGCGTCAGCTCCTCCCCTGGGCGCCCTTTGATCTCGTGGGTGGGCGACATGGTCAGCGCCGCTGACGCCCGATTGGCTGAGGCGGCCAGGAGAGCGGAGATGGCGTAGCAGGCGGTGAACATGGCGAGCCTGCAGAGGCACTTGGCCTCTCCGCCCTGGTGGAGAAACACAAGATACTCCTCTTAGTGGACATCAGACCCTGGAAGCAGAGGTGATCCTGTGGGCCTCAATCAGGCCAAACAGCAGAACAACAGAAATTATTGGATGGTGACTGTTCCAGTCTGCAGGTCCGAGTCTCGAGTCCTGAATCTGCAACAGGTCACGCAGTTCAGGTCACCAGATCGGTGAGTTGGAGTCCTGAATGAATGCCAGTGTTTTCCAAATGTGTCACCATGGCAACAGTGCAGTCCAAAGAACCTTTTTGACACTGACTCTTGTTGTAGAAGGTCTGAAGGCACCAGTCCAGTGGTCGAGTCTGACGGGGCGTCCAGTCCAGCACCACCCCCACCGCCCTGGTCCTGACCTTCAGATGCACAGCCTGGAGGGGGTCACCCTGCAAATCCGGGTCAGCTTTTGAGCACACGGAGACCAAACATGTCGGTCCTTACCTGGAGCGGCTCCTTCTGGTCTTCTGAACGCAGCCGTGTCCCTCACCGTCCAGCGCCCTGTCCGTCCGTCAGTCCGTCCCTCTGTGTGTGTGTGTGTCAGGACTTGGAGGTGTAAAGTGCATTTCCTCACATGACACCTCAAGTCCCTCAGCTGATGGTGTTAAAGATTAATAGCATCTTCAGCAGAGACGGACGACAGACCATCTCGTCCTGCCGCTCGGCTGCTCGCCGCCCTCTACTGGCAGTCCGGGGGAACTGCTGGTGCCCCTCGGCAGCTGGTCCTGGTCTTGTGTCCATGTTCTTCAACCACTGAAGTCCAGCTTCCTGAGGTAAGCGTCCCTGGCACATAGGAGGTCCAATTCACCTTCAGCCCAGTCTTTTCAGAGCTTCAGGGTTTTCTTGGTCTCCGGGAAACTTAGAGCTACTTTTTATTTAGTTTTATTTTTTTTTATATCTTGTTGAACTAGATGATTCCATTGGAGATGTCCCTCCAGTGGCTGCAGCAGGAGGTGGAGAAGTGACTCCCGGCCGTTAACAGCATCAGAGGCTTTTCAAAGTGCTTCTCGCTGCACTCTGATTCTGTACACTAACAAATGGACTCATTCATCCGGCTTGAACAGGGGCTCGGAGATGTTCCACCACAGCTTTCTGACCAAAGAGCAAATGACTCAATAACAGCTGACAGATGTGAGGACTACCGATGGAGCATCATCAATAATGGAAATGAACTAATGGAGGATCAATAATAAGCTAACTGGGAAGCATAGACGTGCTTTAAACTGCAGTGTCCTGGCATCAGCAGTTTAAAAAGCATTTGTTCTGGCATCGGCTGCTTCGGGACAGATAAGTTTTAAGGGAATAGTACTCATTTGTCCAGGAAGTAGCCTCCTCCAGGGGAACCTTCTCGCTGTGACTTCCCTCAGTGGCTGGGAGGGACTGGTGTCACATGCTCTACTCTCCAAAACAAACCACTGAAGAAGGAAGATGATGTCATGGAAGAATAAGCATGGGCTATCAGATGGTTGTGATGTCTTTATGTCCTCCCTGCACTGCTTTGTCATGGGAAGAACCCTGTGAACAGTTCGCTTACCCTGCACACAATGTAGATGTTCTTCTGTGAGCTCTGGAAACCCAGGCCAGATGAGGTTGGACCTTATTGAGCCTCCACTTCTCACTATATCTGTCCATTTTGTCCTAAGAAAACATCTGACCAGTGACCATCATGGCTTTTAAAAATGGCGCTCTGTTAAGTATCTTGTAATTGGTGAGTCTTATGAACGACCCCCCACGTCATATGAAGTCCTACTTAAAAAGACCCTGCCTTGGAGTAGAAGCTAAGATGGCTCTCGGAGTTGAAGTCCAAGTGTTCTGGTTCCTCTGCTGTCTCTGCACCAGGAGGCGGCCTGGTTCCTGACAAGGTTCCAGGAACAGCAATAAGTTCTCAAGAGTGAAGGGAGCTGTTATCTAATGTCAGTTGAATCTTCAGGGGAACTGCGAAACACAAGCGGTGCCGAATCACGCACACAGTTCGAGGATGAGACGGCCGTGCGGGGGTGCGGGTGTACGGGGGTGAACCCCGGGAGCGGCCTCTCCCCCCCCCGGGGTCCGGCGGCGGCGACCGGCCGGCCGTTTGCAGCGCTCCTCGTCCGTCCCTTACGACGTTTCCCCGGTGCCCCTGAACGCACCGCAAGACAGCGGGCCTCCCAGTGCCCGGAGGTGATTGGACACGAGAAGAAGGGAGGGAAGGAGAGAGAGAGAGAAAGAGAGAGAGAAGAGGAGGAGGGAGTCCGTACATCCCGTCAACCGGAGGAGAGCCGCCGCACCCACGCCAACCGTCAGGTAACTCGAGCTCTCTTTTCCCGAGCGCTTCCCACGGGACTTCTATGGCTTTCACTTTTCTATTGCACTTCAAAATGTGAAAGATGTAAAAAAGAAGAGAAAAAAAGATGGCGGAAGAGTAACGGACGGGGTCTTCACCCCCCCGCCGACCTTCTGCTCATCTTCTTCTCTTCACATCAACAAACGGCGAAAAAGTCCGCCGTCTGCAAAGCCGGCTTACGCCAACCAACACGTTTCCGGCCGCGCCTTTCAAAGTAACACGGCTGCCCGTCAACGGCGGCGCGGAGCGGGTTAGTTAAGAGCGAGTTACGGCCTAACGTGACTCAAACCAGCAGATTGTTTACGTATCGAATGGATCGGAAGTAGCAGTGTGTTCTTGGGCTATTAAGTTGATTTGATAACCCAAAGTCAGAGGCGGCTGACGACCCGTCCAGGAAGAAACGGAACGCATTAGATCTGTTGTCTCGGTGTTTGTGAGAAAGGACTCGGCAAAGACGCGGGAATGAAGGCCAACTTGAGAAGTAAATGTAATGTTTTTGAACATCTGAGAAGAATTCTCTCATGCGACTGCGTTAATTGGTTTTATTTTGAAGGCGACGCTTCACGGTTTCCCGTGCGTGTCCGCCGCCGCTGCGTGCAGCTTCACACGCACAAGAGGAAAGGGAAAAACACTCAGAAGATCTGGAAAAAGTCCCTCCGCGGGACTAAAACTCTCCCTCCACGTCACGCACACGATCGCGCGCTCACGTGACCCCGCATCAACCGGCGCACGCTCATAGCTGCGGCGCCGGTGGCTCGTGCCCACGCTCAAACCGCACCCATGTTTGGCTGGCGTCCGTGTGTGTGTGTGTGTGTGTGTGTGTGTGTGTGTGTCTGAGAGATATGGTTCCTCATCTTCACTGGGGTCAGGAGTGGTGATACTACAGATATTGAGATGTTTGTGTGCTGGTGAAACACACACACACACACACACACACACACACACACACACACACACACACACACGCGCGCATGCCTACCGTCTCCTACACAGGTTACAACGATGACAAGTAATTAAGGACTTACAACACAATAAGAACTTGCGTCATACCTTCTGCCCTCCAGACAGGTGTGTGTGTGTGTGTGTGTGTGTGTGTGTGTGTGTGTGTGTGTGTGTGTGTGTGTGTGTGTTTGTAGAGAGCTTTAAATTGAAGGATATCCACGGTTGTTTTTGAGGAACGTCTGGATCCTGTGTCTCCTCGCTGGTGGAGGTGGTTTGAGGTGTCCACCCTCCTGTTGACATGCTTACATGGAGACTTCAAACCAGATTTCTAAATATGATTAGTTTTTATTGATTGTTGGCATGATTTAGGAGCAGAGCCTTCCTGGTGATCAGGTGGTCAAAGTTTCCTGGGTTCAACCCTCGCCGTTGATCAGGAGCCGGGCCTGTAGAAGCACGGAGAGGTGAACGTTTACTTCGGCCCCAGAAAGTTAATTGTTGTTCTGTTTCCTGTCCATTCTGTCACCCACTTCCTGTTGTACAAACGGTAGCCTAACACGGTCAGTCTCCAAAATCCAAAATACAAGCTCCAAATCCTCTCTGAGGTCAAATAAATATCTCCAAGTGTTTGCAGAAGGAAGTGTGTGGAGGAAGCTAGCCTAGCATCTGGCTGCGGTCCTGTGTATGCAAGGCATGTACAGTGAAGGCACGTTCTCTGGAGGCTTCTGCTGACACAAACCCTGTAATCCACACCTCCTGTAGGCTATGGAAGGACTTAGAATCAGAGCACAGGAACATACCATCAGGCAGCCTGAAACATGTGCTGAAACTTTGAACTTGTCTCAGGTCCTTCAGGGGGTCTGAAGGGCTCCAACACCACCAAAGAGGCAGAGCTACCAGCTGATCTTTAGCTAGCGTCCTGTCCTTGTACTAGAAGCCCAACACCTGGGTGGGGTGGACACACTAAACCCTTTGGAATGGGACGGAGACGGTCGCAGGAGGTCTTGGTGTTCCTGCTTCCGTGGTCAAGCACGGAAGCACTGAACATTTGGCCGCCCTGCTTCCGTGGTCCAGAAAAGCAGGACGGCCAAATGTTTAAGGCTCCGCTGTTCTTCTACACGAGTTCTGGCTCCAGTTTCAGCTCAGACAACCAGAGGAACATCTGTGTTGTTTGGTTTTTCGGCACGTCTGACTGTGTGGTCCCTGCAGGATGGTGGTTCCATACGAGGGCCAGTCCTTCTCCACTCTGAGGAGGCAGTGTCGGCTGAACGGACAGCTCTTCGAGGACCCTCTGTTCCCCGCATCCGACCAGTCGCTCTTCAGACAGCGGAACCGCATCGGACATGTGACCTGGAAGAGGCCGAAGGTGAGGTGGGACCAGAGTTGGGGGGTTCTCCTGTCCTTCACGTGGCTGGTTTGAGATGATGGAGTGAGACTTGCAGACCTACTGGTCAGATCAGTGGGCTTTGTTTGTGTGATAAATTCTTCGAGGCCTAGCAGAGATTCCCCACCAGAAGCTCCACCTGATGGGCTTTCACATCTTCAGGGGGAGACCACTCAACCACCGTCTTTGAAGGACTCCCCGGCTCCTGCCGGGAGTGTCCTCTCTAATGACCTGCATCTCCTGAGATGGATCAGGGACGGATCTGAAGCCTGCAGATTAGAGATGAGTCGTGTTTCCGCAGGAGACGGGCCACAATCTAAACTCCATACGTGACAGACAAGAACATCTGGACCGGCACCAGAACGCCGGCAAAGATCAACAGCGCCACAAATTATAGGCTCCGTCCGAGGAGCACATGTTGAGGTGAAGGAGCTCCTCCAGCTTCTAAAACAGTTCAGGAGCAATTACAGAGTTCCTTCTTTACAAGCACCTTCATCCTGAAACCACATTAGTTCTGAAATAAACAGGCAGAAGCCCTCAGCTGGGTCCCAGACCTTATCAGGATGGTTCAGAAGAACATGGAGGCGGTCTCAGGCCGAGGGACCGCTGCACGCTGTTGTCTCCAGGGGGTGGAACCACCTCTTGTCTGGAGAGAAGCTCTGAGCTCCAGCCTGAAGTTTATCACCTGCTCCCGGTATCAGCGAGGAACCATCTGAGCCGGTTAATGATTGAACAGTAACCCGGAGGTTCCTCACTTGATCGATACCAGAGGTCCACAGGTTAATGATTGATCCCTCAAAGAACCAGCATAGTTTCCTCCACGTGTCCAGCTGGACGTTGATGTTTGGTTGAATTGAGGACGTCCTGAAGATGAAGATGGTCGGATTAAAGTTGTTCATGAACCAAAGCGGACCGGCTCCTGGTCGGGGTTCAGGTTCGGGTCCCGGTCTTCAGCTTTGGGGTTTTGTTCCACGCAGAAACAGACGTGATGACAACTGTTCAACTGACAAGTGTGTCTCCTCCAGGAGCTCTGCTCCAACCCCCGCCTCTTCGTGGACGGCCTCAGTGCCCACGACTTGCACCAGGGACAGCTGGGGAACTGCTGGTTCGTGGCCGCCTGCTCCAGCCTGGCCTCCAGGGAGGCCCTGTGGCAGAAGGTACACACACACACACACACACAGCATGCTATATTAACACACCCATTGATTACACACACACACACACACACACATACTGTACGGTATATGAACACACCCATTCGTTAAACACACACACACTTGTATACATGTACACAGACGGACACACACACACACACACACACATCAAGACACACTGTGCAGTATATGAACACACCCGTTCATTACACACACACCCTTTGTCCATGTGAGATGAAGCCATGTTTCAGCTGGGATGTACAGAGTTACCATAGAAACTCATCAGTGTGTTGCAGCAAAGCAGGAAACGAGTCCGAGTGTGTGACGAGTGTGTGACGAGTGTGTGACGAGTGTGTGACGAGTGTGCATGGAGGCGGATGATTGGATGAGGTGGCGATGAAGATCTGAGGCGAAGCACGGGTCCAGGTGTTGAAGGTGTGAGTGCAGAGGAGCAGGGCCTCGTCTCCTCAGACGAGGAACCCAGAAGAGAACCGGAGCAGGTGGTGGACAGAAGGTGGGCGGAGGAGACCTTCATCCATGCTGCCGCTGCAGACGGAGCACACATCCCATAATAACACTCACTCACCTCTTAACCCATCACTACCGGTGACAGCGTTTATCAACACACACACACCATCTTTACTAGTGAGAGGAGATGAGGATGAGGAAAGGAGTGAGTGGTGAGAAAGAGATAGAGGAGGGAGGGCTGTTAGCTGTCAGTCTCTCCACCATGAAGATATGAAGAGCAGCTCCAGCGGTGTCTCTGGAGCACCTTCTCCTCCCTCAGAGGTTGGAGACCAGTGGAGGCCCTTCAATGAGGGCTGACAAGCGTGGGCACGGAGCACTCGGAGGCTGACAGCTTTCAGTCGATGTTTAATAGATTTGCTGTCGGACACTCATGCACTGGATACTAGATGTTCCACCGGCTGGAGCCTGGTGGACACGCTACACATGGAACACGTCAGGAACGACCCAGGGCTACACACGCACTGCAGGAACACCCCGACCCAGATGTTCCAGATGTTAGCCCGGTGAGCTTCTGGAACGCGCCGGCATGGAGGGCTTCCGGAGGAGGTGCACCCAGATGAAGAAGTTCTTGAACTGCGACTGAATGAGAGAAATTCTTCCTCCCGTGGACCTTCTCCTTTCTCCCTGGAGGTGGATGAGTACTCTGGTTGCTCTACGTTAGCTAAGAGGTTGAATCACGACATCGAAGGCTTTGCTTTGCCGGGCGGCGGGCGGCGCGGAGTCACTTCTCAGCCGTGAACTCCACCGAGCAGCTCAGGTTTGCCGCCTCGGCGCCGTCCTTGAAGGCCATCAGGAAGTACATGACCTTCCTGACCTTGGCCAGCTCCGCGATCCGCTCTCCGAACTCCTGCATGTCGGCCTCCAGGCATTTGAGCTCCGAGTCCTCGGGGTCGCCGACGTTGCGCCAGAAGGTCCCGATGGGCTCCAGCAGCTGGCGGGTCATCAGGTGGGTGAGGTCCGGCGTCCAGTGCTGGCAGATGCCGGTGATGGTGACGCGGCCGTGACCCGAGAGCGAGAAGAACCAGCGGCAGAACTTCAGCTCCTGGACGTGGAAGTCCAGCCGGTACACGGCCTCATGGGGGAGGAGCAGCCGCTCGCCGTCCTGACGCTTCTGCCCCGATCGCTGCAGAGACGAGACGCGGAGGCGCATCATCTGCCCAGGAGGAAGGACAAGAAGAAGAAACATCATCACAGGCCGGAGGAACACAGGTGGACGTCTGAGCAAGTGTCCCAGCGGTGGTCCACATCTGAGGACTCTGGGAGCAGGTCTAGACGAGCCCGGCTCCACAGGGCTTCATCTGACTGGAAGCCCTGTGGAGCAGAAGGTCACACCGAGGGTCGTCTCTGCCCACTGGCATCTCCTAAGCTTACTTCACCCAGAACAGGGATGGTTCTGGATGAACCTGGGATACGCAGATATAGAAGGTCTGTGATCCCAACGACCTGCAGACTGGGTGGTCCTTGGACGTGGACGTCAGACCCCCTGGCCTGAGTCCCATTCTGGTGCCCGATGGTGAAGCTTCAGACCTCAGCTGCTCACGGTAGGAGGTCTGAGCAGGTGGGTGTGACTTAAACCTGATGCAGATGTCTTCTGGTGGTCCAATGCTGCTCCAGCCGAGATCCCTGCTCCTATCCACAGCTGCTTCTGTTAGCAGCCTAACCGTCTCAGAAACTTGGACTCAGATGTTTCCTCCTTCGCTGCTGTCTGAAGCCAGCTAAGCTACCCATCTTCACCTGTGGAGTCCTGATCAAGGGACTCACCTCGCTAGAACCAGGATCTACTCTTGTTGCGAGAAGGCGTTTGCGGAAGAACTCTGAGAGCAGACGCACAACTGAGGACCGGCGGAGCAAGTCTGAGTCGGACCAAGAGCTCCAAGAGGAGCGCCGACCGCTCACCTCCGTCAGGGCGGTGTCCTTCTTGAAGGCCAGCACCAGGGTGTCATCAGAGAGGGCGGCGCTGTGGTCCATGTCCTTCTGCGAGGCGGTGGTCCCGGGTGGAGGAGAGCTCTGCCTGCCAGGCCGGAGGGAGATAAGCTATGATGGATGGAGCTCCGCTACCTTCTGCTCTTATGCTCTCTCCTCTCTCTGAGGATCAGGAGCTCCTCCCCTTCTGCAACTATTTCCATCACCATGGAGCCCCCCCACAGGCTACTCTGGTTAGGACACATTGATTGGCACAGCACGTCCACCCCGGGCCAGATCGATGTGGAACACTGGCTCGTCTGGTTCCCCCGCGGGACACACGTGTCCAACCCCCCGCCGCCGGTCTGCTCCAGAGGAGACCTCCACAGTCCAATGGGTGGAGAACACATCCATGCTGACGAGGAACCCGCTCCAGATGTCTGAACAGAGTTTTTTTCTGTCTCCTGCTGTCTTCAGTGAATGCAGGCGGGTGATGTGTGAGGGCGCTAGGCAACAAGAGGCTCCGCTGACGTACGAGGAGGAACCCAGAGAGTCTCCTAGAAGCTCAGATGGTCTCGGCTCAGCGGACCGCTTCTTTATTTATATCTGTCTATCCACAAAGGGGTGCTGCTCAGTGTGTGTGTGTGTGTGTGTGTGTGTGTGTGTGTGTGCGTGTGTGTGTGTGTGTGTGTGTGTGAAGCGATCTCCGTGCAGGATGTGGGTTTTCATGGCTGGACTGGAGGCCCACAGAGGATGAAGAACGAGGTCTACTGCTGTTAACTAAATCAGCGTCTGTGGTTCCCTGGACCTGTAGGTCCAACCAGGAAGGGGTTTGAAACCCCCAGTGAAGACATGTTCTGTCTGGTCTTCCGAAGTTCTGAAGGAGGACCAAATGTGGCGAAATCATGGATCCTGTTCCAAGACCTTGAGGAGATGGATTCTCCAGTCATAGGGTTTGACCTCTAACTTTGGGGTTTGCTCCCAAGGTGATTCCTGACTGGAAGGACCAGGAGTGGAGCCAGGACAGACCAGAGTCCTACGCCGGCATCTTCCACTTCCGCTTCTGGAGGTTCGGAGACTGGGTGGACGTGGTCATCGACGACCGCCTGCCCACCGCCAATGGCCAGCTCATCTACTGCCGCTCCAACCACGCCGACGAGTTCTGGAGCGCCCTGATCGAGAAAGCCTTTGCCAAGTGAGCAGCGGTGGAACCCCACGGGTCCTCCACCCACAGATGTTTTGTCTTCATGTGTGTGTGTGTGTGTGTGTGTGTGTGTCTCCTAGGTTGTGTGGTTGCTACGAGGCGTTGGACGGCGGGAACACGGCCGACGCGCTGATGGACTTCACGGGCGGCGTGTCCGAGCCCATGAGCCTGAGCGAGCACGCCGCCAAGGAGGACGAGGAGAAACGCGACGAACTCTTCGACAGGGTCCTCAAGGTCCACAACAGAGGCGGTCTGATCAGCTGCTCCATCCAGGTGAGGCGGGCGACCAGGAGCGGGAGTGATCAAGCGTCCGTGGTCCTCACCCCTGCCCTTCTCCTGCCTCCAGGCCTCCAGCGCCGCCGACATGGAGGCCCGGCTGAGCAGCGGGCTGGTGAAGGGCCACGCCTACGCCGTGACCGACGTCCGTAGGGTGAGGCTGGGCCACGGCCTCCTGGCCTTCTTCAAGTCAGACAAGCTCTCCATGATCCGCATGAGGAACCCCTGGGGGCAGAGCGAGTGGAACGGACCCTGGAGCGACAGGTGAGGAAGAGGAGCGCTGATCATCGGAAACACAAGGAGCATTTAAAAGGCTACATGAAGCTCAAGAGGCATGGACCAGGAGACCTCTGCTTCTGAGAAGAGCCCGGCTGTAACTCCGCCTCCCTGGAGTCAATATGTAGGAGGACTTAGGTGACCTCCCGTTTCCTGTCCACAGCTCCGAGGAGTGGAAGAAGGTCAGCAAGAGCGAGAGGGATCGGATGGGCGTCACCGTGCAGGACGACGGCGAGTTCTGGTGAGCTGCGGTGAGAGGACGCACCCTGGTGGCAGCAGCCGTGCTCACTCTGTTCCATCCTCACCCAGGATGACCTTCGACGACTTTGTCTCCAACTTCACCGACCTGATCCTGTGTCGCCTCATCAACACCTCCTACATGAGCCTCCACAAGACCTGGGAGGAGGTCATGATCAGGGGCTCCTGGCGTCGCCATGATGACCCTCTTCTCAACCGGGCCGGGGGCTGCATCAACAACAGGCACTCTTTCCTCCAGAACCCGCAGGTGAGACCTCCGTCAGCGTCTAAGCGGCACAAGAAATAGTTGAACCTCAGGAGGTCAGTCACAACTTCCTGATCCTGGATACTCAGGAAACCCCTTGTAGCTGCACATGTCAATCACACAGTGAGTTCCCAAAGAGCAGGTGAGGAGCAGTCTCATCATGCACCGCCCTCAGATCAGCAGATCTTCAGCAGGCCTGCCTTCTCCAGGCTCTGGAGATGGGGCAAGCGGGGTGGCGCTTTACGAGGACGCCACCATAAGTGGATTAGATGATCTCCAGCTCCTGATTAGATTCCACGGAGACGTCCTGTCTCAGCTCCCTGCTCTGATTTCACTCCCACTAGCTAGCTTAGCATGTTGAGCAGTGGTCAGTTAGACCTTCGTCACAGGTCGTCCACCACACTCCTCGTCCCACAGGAAATCTGGTCAACAGGTCTGTTTCTGAGAGAAGCCCTTGAATGATCAGGACTTCCAGCCTGTCCAGCTGAAGGATGGTTGTGTACTCCCCATGGGATGGTCCACACATTCAGTGTCAGGAGACCCTCCTGGTCCAAGGTCACATGGTCAGGGAGGTGGACAATCAAACAAACATCTGCACCTCCACAAGGCTGCTCACGGATCTGTCCATCAGGTCACATCTGCCAAAGGTCCTACTGATAGGAGACTGATGGACAGTCACATCTTCTGACCAGTGTTTGTGTGTGTGTGTGTGTGTGTGTGTGTGTGTGTGTGTGTGTGTGTGTGTGTGTGTGTTGCAGTACGTGTTTGATGTGAAGAAACCAGAGGACGAAGCTCTGATCTGCCTGCAGCAGAAGGACCGTCGGGAGGGGGGCGACCGAGGAGAGCACCTGTCCATGGGCTTCGACATCCACAGGGTCAGCACAGTGTGTGTGGTTTTCAGAAGACCTCCCGGTCTCTCGGAAGAGCCGAAACCAGAGTGTGTGTCTGCGTCCAGGTGGAGCTGAACAGGACGTACCGGATGCACAGCACCCAGCAGAAGGTGGACGGCAGCATCTACATCAACTCCCGCTCGGTGTTCCTCCGCACCGATCTGAAGGAGGGTCGCTACGTCGTCATCCCCACCACCTTCGAGCCCGGCCTGGAGGGGGACTTCCTGCTGCGCCTCTTCACCGACGTGTCCTCGGACTTCAGGTACGAAGGCTCCTCCTCGTGCTCCTCCAGCGTCCGTCTCCATGGTGACACCTGTGCGTCTCCTGCAGGGAGCTGACCCAGGACCAGCCGCCTCACTCCTGCTGGTCGGGCCTGTGCGGTTACCCCTCGCTGGTCACCCAGGTCCACGTCCTGCAGGCCGACGGCCTCGCCGGCCAAGACATGGACGGAGGTGCTTACTGTCGCTCTCAGGAGACATGCCGCTAGCATCACTGGAGGCCTGGCCGTGGAGCCGAAGGTCTTACTTCACTTCAAAGGCCTCCAGGAGAACACTAGAGCTGTGGTAGGAAAACAGGAGGTTATCTTCAGCCTGCTCAGCTGACGGGAGGTGCGTGTGTGTGTGTGTGTGTGTGTGCGTGTGTGTGTGCGCAGAGTCCGACCCCTACGTGATCATCCGCTGTGAGGGACAAAAGGTCAGATCTCCGGTCCACAGAGACACTCGCAGTCCCGTCTTCAACACCAAGGGTCTCTTCTACAGGAAGAAGGCCAACGAGCCAATCAGTATTGAGGTGAGTGCATGTGTGTGTGTGTGTGTGTGTGTGCGTGCGTGTGTGCATCTACAAATGTTCTCCTGGCTCTTCCTCTCAGATCTACAACCACAACGCGCTGAAGGACTCCTTCCTGGGTCAGGTGATGCTGCTGCCCGCCCAGCAGGACAACTTCCAGCAGATGCTGCACCTCAGGGGCAAGGGCAATCGCCGTGAAAACGACCTCCCTGGGACCATCAGCATCTCTGTGGTGACCAGCTCGGTGCTCACCAGCATCTGAGACGTGGTGAAAACCTTCTGAAGAAGCTCTCGCTCTGAATCCATGTTTACGTTGCCTCCCGGTTTGTCGTCGCCTTAATCTGAGCTTCAGTGTTTGTTTACAAAGCCGCGTTCCTCTCTGAGGGGCCGCGAGGAACTTCCAGAACACTCGGTGCCAAAGCCTCTGGGTTCCATGCCAGAGTTCTGAAGCTCCTTCCGAGACCCTCTGGGACCATTGCGATCCAGACACAGCATGGAGGCCACAGTGCCCCTCGGTGTCCAGGGTTCAAAGGTCTGATGAAGAAGCTTCTCTTGTCTGTGCCTTCTCTGCGCTGCCATTAAATCCTCTTTTTCATTTTCCTACTTTCTGGCCACATGTCATCTCTGTTCTTTGGATCCTGCCGGTTCTCCGTCCAGGCTCTAATGTTGACACCCCGTGTTTCGAAGTCTTGTGTAAGTCCAAGCACAGGAGTCCTGCACCCTGCGCCCACTCGTAGCTTTTAAGGTCCCAGAAGCCACGATCACCATGGAACCCGTCCTGATGTTGAGAGAAGCTTCCGGAGCGTTGTAGGTCTCGTACCCCTCGGTGTCTGCGCTCTCTGAGGCCACAGCCTCGACACCCCCTGAGCTCCATCCATGCCCCCATCATCACCCTTCGCCCCTCAGAGGGGGAAGCTGTGATGTCACACAGGGGATGGGATGCTGCGAGGTCATACTAGGGGAGCTGAAAAGAATGCCGGCCTTTTATTGTGAAACAGGAAGCCATGATGTCACATGGGAAGCCATGTTGTCGGGGTGACGGTATCACTGGAGGCGTCCGTTGCACGGGGGCGTGGCTTCCCCCGTGCCGCTGCCCGCGGTCAAAGGGGAAGCCCACTGTCTGACATCACAGCTGATGAGGACGGGCGCTGTGAAATTACAACAGTGGGCAAGTTGCGTGGAGACCAAGAGCCATGGCTTTCCAGAAGCCCTTGGCCATCCAGAAGCTGGAGTGGAAGCTGCAGAAGCTGAACGTCAAACACGAGTCCGACATCCAGATCCTTGAGAGGCAAATCCTGTCCCGTGACAAGAGGATCCAGTCCCTGGAGAAAGATCTGAAGGCTCTACAGGAAGGTCTGAATGCCTCCCACAAAGAGAAGAAGGAGCTGACACTCAAGATAAATGCCTGCGAGCGAGAGAAGGGTCAGCTGACCCAGGCTCTCGACTTGCTCAACGCAAAGGTGAAGGAGATGGTGGCCGTTCAGGAGGAACTGGAGCAGAAGATCACCGACATGCAGGAGGCCTTCAAGCAGAGCCTCGTGAACGAGGCACAAAAACATGAAGAAAACGCTTCCAAAATGCAGGCCGTCCTGAAGCTTCGGTGTCAGATGGAGAAGGAAAAGGCTCATCAAGAGCTGACGGCCAGACATCGACAGAAGAGCCTGGAGATACAGAGGGAATTCCGTGAGCAGGACGAGAGGAACAAGAAGGTCATTTGGAACTTGGAGAAGGCGCTGAAAGAACACGAAACTGCCCTGAGAAAGATCAAGAAAATACGGGAGGAGGAGAAAAAAGATCACGGCGTCCGAGTGGGAGAGCTGAAGCTGAACAACGAGGAAATGGCTCAGAAGATCAAAAATCTGAAGCAGGAGCTCAAACTGTTCCACAAGAAGACCTCGGACTTACAGGACGTTCTGAAGTTTAAAGACATCACGGTGGCGGACAATAATCAGGAGATGAGAATCCTGAAGTCCAAAAAGAAAGCGGTGGTGGAGGAAGTGGACAAACTGGTGTGGACCATCGCTATCCTGCAGGCCCAGGTGGAATGTGCCCAGGAACGAGTCCGGGCTCTCAACAAGGACTACAACGAGGAGGTGGCCTTGCACAAACTCACCATAAAGGACCTGAACAAGGCCCAGAGACAAATCACCAAACTGACCGGGAGGGTCCGCTCGAACAAGAGGTGGAGCCCCGCCTCCATCAGACCCACCAAACAGATTCAACCCGAGAACAGTTAGAGGAGAAAAGATGGAACTCTGGGCACGGGGAACAGAGGAACCTGGAGACTCTGCTTGGAATCAGAACATCCAGGCAGTAGGTGAACTACCTCATCACACAGTATGTCAGATGACATCACCAGTGAGCGGCAGGCGGCGCTGCCCAAAAGGGGGCGGGGCTTCCTGTGGATCCTTGGACCAGGAGAAAGGATAAAGAGTTACTACGATGGTCATTCCAAAGAGGCCACCAGATACCCTTCACTTGCATCTATTAGCACTAGTAGCCATCAGATTGGAGCTTACAGTTCCAGAACAACCTTCAGGATACTGTGCCATCACACTGATGGACACTCAGGCTCCAGTGGTGACTTCTTAGAGCCTGGTCAGAAGCAGAAATGGGGCAAGAAGGACATAATTCAGAGTAGCGTCAGTGCTTGCCTATCTAAGCATGCTTCCTCTCAGAGACAGATGCTCATGCTCCAGCTAGCATTCAAGGTCAGTAGACGAGTGACACGTCCACGTGGAATCCGATCTTCAATCCCTGGGGCTCAGCAGGATCCTCTGATATGGCTTCATATTCTCACATTGAGGAATGTGAACTCAGGTGACCGGTTCTCCAGGACCTCAGGGAGGGTGAGCCTTCAGAGGTGACGACAGTTCATACTAAAGCTTAGAGAGAGATCGTCCTGGAAGGAGATGGCCTCGGTGTCTGAGGAACTTCTTCAATATTCACACGGACGTTTCATCCCTTCAGAACTAATGCTAATGCAAAACTAACTAAAGAGACATGAACTTAGGTGACTGAGAACCTTCAGAACGTCTACGAGCATCCAGAAGGATGAGCGGCGAGGATGGGAAGCTGCTCTGGCCAGGAATGCCAGGTCCACTGATCGTGGAAGCCCCGAGTCCAGAGTCGGAGTTTCATGACGTCAGTTTGTGGTAGGGGTACCGGGAGCGACTTGGAGTTTGGAAGGAATTGAACCGTAGACTGTGAACTCACCACCAACAGTTCTTCCTGTGGACTGATCTGTAGTGTGGTCTTCTCCGGGCCTGTGAACCCCGTCCCTGTCCGACAGTGTACTTCTGTCAAGCTCCCGGGGCGCCGGTCGCTGTGACAACACAGCCCTGTCAACGCCCGGGTGGGAAATTATAAGAGGGGCTGGGCTCGGGGCGGGAGAAGCTACTGACGACTTTTCGAGGGAACGATGGCTTCCGCCAAGCCGGCCGGCGAAAACCAGGTGGAGGGGCAGCAGAATTGGCAGAACGGGAAAAATGAGACGCAAGGGAAGCGCAGCCGCCGCAAGCCGAGCAAAGCTCCGGAAACCAACGAAGAAGAACGGACCCACGAGGAGGACATGACCGAGCTGCTGAAGGCCATGGACGTGCTGAAGGTGATGATCATGGACATGAAATCGGTCCAGGAGAATTTCGAAGGGAAAATAGACGACGTCCAGGACTCGTTCAGGAAAACCCTGGCGGACCAGTCCCGCAAACATGACGACAAACTCCTGAAAATGCAGGAAGATTTAAAAGAGAAGCACCAAATGGAGAAGGACATCGTGTGCCAGGAGCTGGCAAACAGACACCACCTCAAACTCCTGGACATCAAGAAGCAGTGTCTGGAGCTGGACCAGAGGAACCACAGGATCATCAGGAACTTGGAGTACGTCCTGCAGAAAGTGAGAAAGAACCACGAGATCACCATGCAGAAGAATGAAGAGGAGAAAAATTACCAGGGCGTCAGGGTGGGGATCCTCAAGCTGGACAAGAAGGAGATGACTCATCAAATCAAGACTCTGGAGAGGAGGGTCGATAACTACAAGAAGAGGATCACCGACCTGGAGAAGGCCGTCCAAAAGCGAGAATCCGTGCTGGTGGATCAGCCCGACAAGTTGCGCTCCGACGGACAGGACAGGCAAAGGAACCCGGGCAAAGACGGCAACGAGGAGCTGGACGTGGACAAGATCGTGACCAAGGACTTAGACAAAGCAAAAAGGAAAATCATCAAGTTGGGCGGGAGAGTGAAGTTTCTGGAGTCCAAGGTCAAGGCCAGCAAGCCGGAAATCAAGAAGCTCGAAAATCAAATCCAGCATCAGGAGACCTACATCCTCCGGCTGAAGGAGGACCTGCGGGACGCCGTGCCGTTGATTGATCAGCCCAAAAAGCTGAGGAGCAAAATAAACATCCTGAAAAGACGCTACCTGGAGGACGAGGAGGAGGAGAAAGTCCAAGGAGACCCAAAGGAGAGGCTCATAGACCCCAAAAAGAAGAACCAAGACCTGGAGATGAAGGAGGAGGAGACCAAGGACAAACCGCAAGGTCGATTCGAATGCGTCTACTGCAACCTGTGCCACTGCAAGACCTACCAGGACTTCTCCCGCCAGGTGCCGCTGCAGGTGCAGCTGCAGCTGAGCGCCGGGAAGGACGCCCACCAGAGAGGCATGCTCTTCGAGGCCAACCACAAAGCCAGAGAGAGGCAGCTGCAAGAAGTGGCGGCGCTGGCGGCGGCCGTCCGAAGGAAATAGCTACCAGCGGACCTTCGGATCCTTGCCGTCTTCGGCGGAGTGCGCGGCCATCGCTCTCGTTGCATCGGCGCCCCCTTTGGGCTCAGCAGACGGATTTCAGAGGCGTCCCTCAAGTCCAGACGGAGACATTCAGAAGATGTTGGTTGTGTATCAAAGGACCAGCGACCCGGACGAGATCCCATCCCTTCCCTTAGCTCCCGTTAGCTCCCGTTAGCTCCTGTTAGCTCAGTCACACGTTTACCTGAGCTGATTTATTCCTTGCCATCAGCCGTGTGCAACCTGGCCAGGCTGGTGGGCCCAAACTCCTGCTCTCTTTGAGGCCTTTGGGCTGAGGGTGCTGCTGGTGCACCAGGACGTCCTGCTTTCTCTGCCAGAGGGTCTCAGCCCCGCGGGCGCCCTGATGTCCCAGCAGTTGACCTTCTGTTCGTGGAGCGATGTCACCAAAGCCCACAATGACGGGACAACAGGTTCTAACAGACAAACGGGCGTCACCAGTAACCAACTGGTGACCATCTGGTGAGGATGGACGTGTGATTAAAGATGTCCGATGTTGTGAAGATGAATAAGATGATCTGAATGTTTGTGTCCCTGAAGGTCACCTTCTGATTCTGCTGTTGATAAAAGATGATGCTTTGAGGGTTCTTCCCAGCTGGTGTCTGCTCTTGTATGCCGGTAGATCTGTTTTTCCTTGGTCTCCTCGTGGTTCCACCTCTAGGGAATTTGAACCCGTTCACTCGCTCATAACTCCAGGGTGTCCCTTCAGCCCCACCATCGGGGTCAAATCGGCAGGTGAGAAGGTCCATCTGTGAAAAGAAACTGCACCTCAGGACCTCTGGAAAGCAGTCTGACGCTGATGGTCCGTCTTGATTCAAGCAGATCTTAGAAGTTAATTAATACACAATCATTTAGAAACCAGACAAACTAAACTAAGCAGGAAGTAACAGGGACAGAAACTGGATTCTATCTCCAGACAAGGAGCTGCGTGAGCGTTCTCCAGCAGGTGGTGGTGTTCCACAGGTGAACTGAGACCCTCAGGAGGCGGCTCAACACCACCATCACTCAGGACTATGATGGAATTATAGATAGAGAAGAGCTGAAGGCATAAGATCCAAATGAAATGTAAAGTTTGTTAAGTAGCCGTGGAAATGAGAGCTTCTCTGAAACTGTAGCAACTGAATTCCCAAGTAGAGAAAATACTAAGAATATTATAATTTAAAACGGAAGAGTATCAAGATTTTTCATGAAGCTTTTCAGAAAGAGACATCAACCACCTGCTTTTGGGGAAAAATACAATATTAAATGATTGGACGTAAGTATTTATATACATAATGTCTAAAAAAACACATGTACAAGTACATATTGTATAATATACAGTGTGTACTTGTACATGTGTTTTTATATGCATGTATGTAGACACCTACCTATGTACGTACATGTATATATGTGTGCACAGAATGCACATGTATGTATGTTTTTTCACAGTAGCTACACGTGTATACAGAATTTACTCATGTATGTGCACACGGTATACATGTGCATATATGTATATACACATACACCCATATATACTCACACGTATACATGTATGAAGCGAGGCCATTCAATGACATTCAATGCATAAATAAACGGTCTATGTTTTCTTCAAGACGAGAGGTGACCTGCAGAAGAAGAGGAAGAGGAGCCATGCTTGTTGCTGCTCTTCACCGCCGGGGTCAAACGCTGACCTTTGCCCTCCCCCAGACGGAGACTGTTAATGATTCAGCTCCAGACCGAGACAGTCTTCCATCATGGAGGGAGAACCTGAGGAAGCCCAGAGCCGGAGCGGAGGACTGAGGAGGAAGATCAGGGAGGTCTTCACCTGGTGAGCGAGCCAGACGTTGGTTTCAGAGCGCAGAAGAAGAGAGAAGGTCCGTCTGGATTCACAGGAGTCACTTCAGGAGATAGAGGAGCAGGAGATGGCTTTGACTTTTTCTCCTGAAGGCAGCCGCTGAACGTCTTGAGATGAAGATGGTCCTGGAGATAGAGAAGATCTGGCAAGAAGACACTCCGGAGACAAGTCCAGGAAGCCTTTTCAACAAGAGGTTCAGCGGTGACACTGACTGGAAATCTGCTAGATGTTTACTTTGGCTATTTTGTTACAAGGTGGAACGGCGGCGCACCACTTTATGGAGCTTCTGCATGTTCTCCTGTGTCTGCGTGGGGTTCCTCACTGTCCAAACACATGGAGGTTCATGGAGACCCTCCATTGTCCAGACGTGTGAATGAGAGAGTCCATTATTGTATGTCTCTATGACAAATGAATGAGGGGGTGAATGGCTGTCTGTTTGTGTAAGTGACCCTATGATTGGTCCAGGACTCGGCCAATCACAGCTGGGATAGGCTCCAAAAGTGGTGTAGACGATGAATGAATGAATGAATACTTTGTTATCAGTTAGATTTAATACTAACAAAACATCTGCTCAGTAACAGTGGCACCTGTCCAGATGCTTCCCTTGCAGAGCCTCTGATGCGATTATTTTGAAAGGACTGAATGTAACCCGTGCCGGTTTTCTCCTGGAAAGGAGTGGTGGTCCTTCAGAGATCTGAGCTCAGATCCTGATCTTCCTCCAGGATCCTGCCGCTGAAGCCGTCTCCTGTGTGCAGGCAGCTGGCGAGGACCCTGTCCCTGGGCCAGGGCTTGGCGGCGCTGGTCTGCGGGACGGCCGTCACCTCCCAGTACCTGGCCTCTGGTTTCCACGTCAACACGCCCATGATGCAGAGCTTCATCAACTACCTGCTGCTGAGCGCCGCATACGTCCCCCCGCTGCTCTGCAGGACAGGTAGCTACACCCGCACTCACCGGAAGTAGCCTTGAACGACACCTGACAGCACAGGAGGTGCGCTTGAACAAGCAAATGGCCTCAACAACTGCAAAGCTCACTGGATGTGGCCATTTCATAACACCTCAGCTCACAGGAAGTGACTTAAATTCCAACTAAGCTTTCAATCATTGAAAGGATGTATTTATGACTTACACTGAGAGTTTAGCCCACCAGGGGTCACTGAAGTTTCCTCTGTCTGACCCGCCGTTGACCTGTTTGTACCATGTGACTGCTCTGGGGTGCGCCATGTTGAACGCGGCGCCGTGTTCAGGGGACGGGAATCTGTTGCAGATCCTGAGAGCTAGGTGGTGGCGCTATCTCCTGCTGGGGCTGGTGGACGTGGAGGCTAACTACGCCGTGGTCCGGGCCTACCAGTACACCACCCTCACCAGTGTGCAGGTGGGGGCCGACAACCAGGGCTTGCTGTTGGCAACAAGTCCTTCCACAACAGGGACGTGACAGTTTAGATGTTTATCTAGCACTAGCTGGTTACTAGCTGACTGAGGTTCTCCTTAGCTATGGTTTAGCATTGCACTTTGATCTGCAAACCTGGTTAACGCTGTAAAGGACTCCATAGTTGAGGAGTACTAAGGTACCCACCAATGGAAGTACTCATGGCCCAAGGTACCAGGCCCTGATGAGGGTACGGGTTAAGTCAGGTATAGCAGGGTTACCAACCTAGCTTACCTGCCTGCATGCCTGATTAACTCAAGTTAACCTCAGTTATTGAGTACTTAGGTACTCTCCGATGGAAGAACACTTTATCGACAGCGTACCAGAACCTGACTAGGGTACAGGTTAAGTTGGGTATACCAGGGTTACCAACCTAGCTTACCTAAACCGGGTTTTATTAAAGGAGCTCTTATCTGAGCGACACAAAGGTACACGTTTACTTCAGTCTCCCTGGAGACAACTCAGTAAAGTACTTTTAAACTGAGACACTCAAAACTACTTCTACTGCTACAACGACTGTAAAAGGACTATTTCTTCAAAGAGGATCAGTTTAGCCCAGGAACACGAAGGAGCCTCTTCGAAGATGGAAACTAAAGAATAAATAGATCGGCTACATACTGTATGTGTACTGTACTACGCTCTGCTCGTAATAAAGTACTTTGTCAGTATTTTAATGGGTATTCACAAAGGGATGTGTGGTCTGCAGCTGCTGGACTGCTTCATCATCCCGGTCCTGATGGTTCTGTCCCGGTGGGTTCTGAAGACGCGCTACAGGCCTGTCCACGTGGTGGGGGTGTGCATCTGCCTGCTGGGGGTGGGCGCCATGGTAGGCGCCGACCTTCTGGCCGGACGGGACCAGGGGTCCGGTAAGAACCGCCTCCGGGTTCACCGAGCGCCGAGTCGGAGATTGTGTTTGGAGAACACCTGCCGCCTCTCGTCCCTCCTCAGCCTCGGACGTCCTGCTGGGCGACGGGCTGGTCCTGCTCAGCGCCACGCTGTACGCCGTCTCCAACGTGACGCAGGAGTACACGGTGAAGAACCTGAGCCGCGCCGAGTTCCTGGGGATGCTCGGCCTGTTCGGCTCGGCCATCAGCGCCGTGCAGATGTGAGGTCCTCGCCCACCCACTTCCGGGTTCTGTTGCCGCGTCGTCCCGACGTGACCCGAGGTTGTTTTTCTTCTTCTCTGGCCAGGGCCGTCTTGGAGCGACAGGAAGTGGCCGCGGTGCGGTGGAGCTGGGAAGTCGGTCAGTCGGCATTAAATATTGAAACGATAATTGGTTCAGGAGGTGAAGATCCCTGGAGGTTGGGAAGAGAAAGACGGGCTGCATTAGCTTAGCACGAATGCTAGTCTATGGTAACTGTTAGCCCCTGTTGTGCCAGACTCGTCCACTCGCCTGATTAGGAACAACCATCTGATGTTTTTTTTTTTGACAATTTCAACCAATGTTTGCGCTGATGACCGGTTGCCATGGTGACCGCCCCCCCCCCAGGCCTCCTATTCGCCGGCTTCGCATCCTGCATGTTCGGCCTCTACAGCCTCATGCCCGTTGTGGTGAAGCTCAGCAGCGCCACCTCCGTCAACCTGTCGCTGCTCACCGCCGACATCTTCAGCCTCTTCGCCGGGATCTTCCTCTTCGAGTACAGGGTGAGCACACACACACACACACACACACACACACACACACGCACACACTCTCACACACACACACACGCACATAGACAGAGGTCGCCGTGACCTGCTGGTGTGTGATAATAGCTGACGAGGGTTAAAGTGTAATGTTAGCGTCCTGAGGAGCTCAGGAGGAAGGAGTTGTAAGGAAGGAGACCTTCTGGACGCCGTCATTCCACCTGGTCCCACTGACCCGCCTGCTGACCTTTGACCCTGCAGTTCTCCGTCCTCTACCTGCTGTCGCTGGTCGTCATCGTCGTCGGATTCGTCGTCTTCAACGCCGCGCCGGCGCCCGCTGGCCACGCCCCCTCCGTCTCCGCCCCGAGCGGTCAGGGCAGTTGCCATGACGACCCTGACCCCAAGTCGGACGAGGAGGCTCCAGGGTTCCATCTCCAGGAGGAGAAGCACACCAAGATGTGAAAGTGTTTTTGGAAAGATGTGTATATTATAATAATCATTCATTCGTTCATTTTGGGATTCACCCTCTCTCCGGTGAACCTCCTAATGTTTTGGTGGGAAGACCTCGGAGAACCCTGAGGAACCCCACGTACACACGTGGAGAACGCGGAGGCTCCTCATGGAGTGGCCTCCTGCGAGACGAGGAGGTTCTCACCCCTGCACCGGCGAGCCGCCCTTATTATCATCACTAACTCAGCAGGAAACATGTCATCCAGGCTCCTTGTCTTCTGAGCCAAAGTCAAAACACAAACAAACCATGTTCGTGTCATTATCAATCCGTCTGATCCCGTGCTGTGAACAGCGCCCCTTGTGGTTGGAGTTGGTACTACAACAACATTGCCCTTGCCATCGTCAACACCTTCCAGTCCAAATGATCCAAATCAGTTTACTTGTGAGTGGTAAGGTAATGTCTTGTACATTTTCAGATATTCATGGGAGCTTCAATCTGGAGGTTCTGACGAGGGGGGTTGGATATGATTTAAAACATTTTTTTTAGGCTTTCTTGTCACTTCACTTATTTTCCCACGACTTTGGGAATGATGTCCAAAATAAGAGCGCTTCGCCTTTCTCAGATGTCGTGATGTTTGGAAGAGGCTATGATGTGATTTCTTTAAATAATGTCACGGCTGCTCTACCCCACCCACTCGTGTTCTTCTTCTCGTGCTGCAAACAACAACAAAACATCCTATTTGATCTAAATGTTCAATAAACTACTATTTTTCCTCACATGTGAGCGGGCAGTGAAAGAGAAATGAGCAAATAGGATTACATCTTCTTTGTCCTGTAGAATATTGAACCCAATTTCAACGGAAATCAATGATGATAATGTGATTTGAAGGCTTTAAAAGTCATTAATAAAAGCGCGACCTCGCCCCTTCGGAAGCCCCGCCCCTCGGGAAGCCCCGCCCCTCCCAGCTCCCCCGATCACGTGACCTGGTGTATGACGTCATGGGTGGGCGGGGCTCGGAGCGCGTTCACAACAAGCTGACCCGCCGCCCCTCGACCGCCGCTCACATTCTCTCCCGGGCTGTGGCTGTCGGAACTCGGCATGGGGAACTGTCTGACCGTGGGGCCGAACGAGGCGCTGGTGGTGTCCGGTAGGTCCACGCTCCTCCTCCCGCTCCCGCTAGGTCGCCTCCCCCGCCCTTCTTCCCCTCCCTCCCTCCGGACGGATGGACGGCGGTCCCGGCTAACGCTAGCCGACAGGATGCTGGCTAGCTCGCTAAGCTAGCATCCCGGAGGAGCCCGCTAAACTGGCATCGCGGACGGACGCGGAAATCGGGCGTTAATTCGGGGTGCGCGGCGAATCCCGGGGTTTAACCACTCCTGGTGCGGGTGGAGGCGGTGACAGGTGGATAGGCGGGCGGAGCCGGGGAGCCTCCCCTTCCCCCTTCCTCTCCTCCGGGCTGCTGAAGGACCGCCGCCTCCCGGCCGGATTCAGTTCCAGAAAAGGAACCGCACACATGCAGATAATTGGATTTAAAACAAACTAATAAGATCGTATTTTCTAATCCCGTTTGTGTGGAACCGGAACATGGGTTCTTTATAAAATTCACAGATTTAATGAAAAATATCATGGGAGTAGAAACGAGTGTAAATGTCAGTGTTTGTGTGAATACTGGGGACAAACGGAGTGTTGTGATTGACAGTTTTGTGTCCCGCACCTGAACGCATCGCGGGCGTTTTATAGGTCAGCCTGATGAGGTGGGCGTGTCCGCGGATCCGACCAATCAGCGTTGACCTGCACAAACCCCTGTCCAATCAGGACGGAGATTAAACCTTCTCATCCAGATCCATGGTCTTCCCACTGTGCTGGACCTTGGGGGTCTCCTGTGGCTCCACATGCGTCTCCACGGGCATCTTCTGAGAAGGTGGTCAGAGAAGGTTCTCCACCCTCTGTCCGTCTCCTCAGAAGCAGAGCGAGCCCGGTGCTGAGCCCGGTGCTGATCCTGCCTCCTCTTCCTCAGGGGGCTGCTGCGGCTCCGATGAGAAGACCTACGTGGTGGGGGGCTGGGCCTGGGCCTGGTGGCTCATCTCCGACATCCAGAGGTGACAGCTCCATCACTCCATCCATCACCGGCCTCACACACCTCCTCCCGCGGTCCTCGTGAAGTCTCGCTCCTTCCGCTCCCTGACACCGTTTCTTCTCGGCTTTCCCGCGAGGAGCCGTCCTGATGTTTGTCCGTGTCCTCAGGATCACGCTGGAGATCATGACGCTGCAGCCGCGCTGCGAGGACGTGGAGACGGCGGAGGGCGTGGCCATCACCGTGACGGGCGTGGCTCAGGTAAGGCCGCCGCCCCGCCGTGGAGACGTCTCCGTCGTGGAGACGTCTCCACCATGATGTGACGGCGCTCTGGTTCCAGGTGAAGGTGATGACGGAGCAGGACCTTCTGGCGCTGGCCTGCGAGCAGTTCCTGGGCAAATCGGTGATGGAGATCAAGGCCGTGGTCCTTCAGACGCTGGAGGGACACTTGCGCTCCATCCTAGGTGACCCTCCACAACCTCCAGCCGTGGTCCTGAGGCCCTGGTAACCGTGGTTACTGTGGTGTGCAGGGACGCTGACGGTGGAGCAGATCTACCAGGACAGGGACCAGTTTGCCAAACTGGTGCGGGAGGTGGCGGCGCCCGACGTGGGCAGGATGGGCATCGAGGTCCTCAGCTTCACCATCAAGGTCAGCTGCACGCCTGTGTGTGTGTGTGTGTATGTGGTATCCTGGAACCTCTGAGGTCCTCAGAGGTTCCTCAGAGGCTGAGCAGTTGTCCTCCAAGCCGAGCCCCGCCCTCAGGAGGACCTCAGAGATCTCCGAACGGCCGTGTGGGGATTCTTCTGGAGGTTCTTCTGGAGGTTTCACTGAAGGTTTGGAGGTGGAGGAAACGGGAAGATCTGTTTTACTAGCGGAGAAGAAAGTCCTGGAGGTCCCGCGTGACCACTAATTGCCTGTCAGGAGACACAGAGGCGAATCCACTCAGCTCTGTTGGAGACCGCCATCCATCTCCAGCAGATCAGTTTATCTCTGCGTGCAGGCGGCGTCTGCGCAGCATCACGACCTTTTAGCTCATTACGTCTGCTGCGGGCCGGAGGCGGAGGAGCGCTCTGGACAGCTCCGGCAGGGCGGAGATCTTCAGATGGAGCCGCTCGGCCCAGGCGGGGCCGTGTCGTCACGGCGTCCTCCTGCTTCGCACCAATCGGAGAGCGGGGCTTCTTCCGAGAACCTCCGGTCCACCGCGGGTCTGGGTTCGAAGCAGGAGAGGTCATGAGCTCACAGGCTAACGCTTACCATAGGACGCCGTTGGTTATGCTAAGCTAGCTAGCGGGGAGAGAGAAGAGCGCTTGAACGTCCCCCTGTGTCCCTCAAGGTTGTGAGGTCAGAAGGAAAGGGTTGAGGGTCTGACTCTCCTCTCCCTCTCCTGCAGGACGTCTACGACAAGCTGGACTACCTGAGCTCTCTGGGAAAGACCCAGACGGCCGCCGTCCAGAGGGACGCCGACATCGGCGTGGCGGAGGCTGAGAGGGACGCCGGGATCCGGGTAAGGCCAGAACCGAGGCGGCGCCGGTGAAGGTCGGCGTCGGCACCGACCTTCTGTCCTCCTCCTCCTCCTCACAGGAAGCCGAGTGCAAGAAGGAGATGATGGACATCAAATTCCAGGCCGATACCAAGATGGCGGACTCCAAGCGAGAGCTGGAGCTGCAGAGGGCCGCTTTCAGTCAGGAGGTCAACACCAAGGTGGGTCACGTGACCGGAGCTTCACGTGACCCACGGAAGCTCCGGTCCGACCTTCTCCCGCTCCGGTCCTCAGAAAGCCGAGGCCCAGCTGGCGTACGAGCTGCAGGCGGCCAAGGAGCAGCAGAAGATCCGCCTGGAGGAGATAGAGATCGAGGTGGTGCAGCGGAAGAAGCAGATCACCATCGAGGAGAAGGAGATCGACCGCACCGAGAAGGAGCTCATCGCCGTGGTGAAGCGTCCAGCGGAGGCTCAGGCCTACAAGATGCAGCAGCTGGCCGAGGGAGAGAAGTCCGTCAATCAACCGGTTAGCTCCGCCCCCAAGGATGGCCTCACGCCTCCTCTGACCTTGTGTGTGTGTGTGTGTGTGTGTGTGTGTGTGTGTGTGTGTGTGTGTGTGTGTGTGTCCAGGATGAAGAAGGTGCTGATCGCTCAGGCCGAGTCGGAGAAGATCAAGAAGATCGGCGAGGCGGAGGCGTCCTCCATCGAGGCGGTGGGGAAGGCGGAGGCGGAGAAGATGCGCCTGAAGGCGGAGGCCTACGCCCAGTACGGCGAGGCCGCCAAGACGGCCCTGGTCCTGGAGGCTCTTCCAAAGGTTCCTGAGCTCCTCCTCTGCACACGGAGACCTTCATCTCCACGGGCCGCCTCTAACCGTCTCCCTCCCGCCGCAGATCACCGCCAAGGTGGCGGCGCCTCTGGCCCGGACCAACGAGATCGTCATCCTGAGCGGCGAGGGCGGCCGCGTCACCGGCGAGGTCAACCGCCTGCTGGCTGAGCTTCCCGTGTCCGTCAACGCCCTGACCGGGGTGGACCTCTCCAAGGTGGGCTTCTGCCAGGTCCTCGCACCTTCACCGCCGTTTCCTCACGTCCGGGCTGAGTTCCTCTCCTGCTCCTCTGCAGATCCCTCTGCTGCAGAAGATGACCGGAGCTCAGGCCTGAGCAGCTCCACCTCCAACCCCCACGGACTGCCTTCAACACCTGTTTGTACGTATATACTGCAAGTATATACCACATGTATATACTGTGTGTGTATACTGCATGTATATACTGCGTTTATATACTATGTGTGTGTATACTGCGTGTATATACTGTGTGTATATACTGCTGTGTACTGCATGTATATACTGAAGCCTCTGGTGCCTTACATCAGACAGGACCAGAACACCTGCATGCTCCACTGCTCCTCCACAAGGAGCCCAGAACATCTGAGCTCCACGGGGGGGGAGGGGTCACGTGACCCGCCGTCAGTTTGCGTTCTTCTCCTCGGTCGGAACCCGAGAAGACCTCGGAGAAGATTTCAGAACCCGGGTATTCTTTGGAAGCGGTCCGACGCATCCTTCTGACTTTTTACATTTTTGTACGCCTTTAACCCTCCGGGCGCTTCTGGGTTTTGTCTTGGCCGTGTGACGCCGAGGTCCTCCACTCTGGAGGCGGTGCCGGCCGGAGGACAGGAGGTGGATCTCACAGGAGACCAAGTGACAGCAGAGGAGAGAAGGCGCCGTCTCCTTCTCCTTCTTCTCCGTCTTCGCTTTTAACAGAACAGGACGAAACTCCCAGGAGCGAGAACATCTGAGGGAAGGTAGAACATCGGGACCGGGTTCTTCAAGGCTCTGGGCATTGACAGGTCTGAGAGCCCAGGGGGTCCCAAGAAGATCGAGGTCCACCTGTGGTCTGCGGGGAGTCCTCAGGAGACCGGGGTCCACCTGCAGGAGGTCATGCAGGTCAGCAGAGCCACACCTTCTCCCTCCGTGTTCTTGCCTGGCTGAAGGTGTAGAATCAGACGCAGAGGTTCAGGTGTGTGTGGGTTGGGCTGGACGACACCCCTCCCCACACACACTTACACCTCACACACACACATTTAGCACTAAACACTCCCGTCTTGTTTCGACTCGTGTTTGAGTAGCAACGTGTACTTGAAAGTATTGGTAGTAGTTGTACTTTGTACTGAAGTATTCCCTTTCTAAGCCCAACTCACTCACACTTTTGGATATCGTAGCACCCTGTGCACCAGGTAGTACTAGATCTTTGCAGTACTTGGGAGTAGAAGAGTAGAAGTACCCCGTGGGGGGGGATTATGGAGTACAAGTACACAGGCTTGAGTGCTTTGTGGTGGAGGAGAAGGTGTAGAAGGTCTTCCCCGATCTGTGTGTGTGTGTGTGTGTGTGTGTGTGTGTGTGTGTGTGTGTGTGTGTGTGTGTGTGTGTGTGTGTGTGTGTGTGTGTGTGTGTGTGTGTGTGTGTGTGTGTGTGTGTGTACCGCTGACACCACCTAATAAAACCACCCCACGCTGCCTCTGTGGATCCTCGGCCTCCGTCAGCCTCGCTGTGTCCGGGAGGCGTCGCTGCAGCCGAGCAGAACCAGGTGGGAGGATGAAAACCAAAACAACTCCACCCGTGGGGAAAAACACCCAAACAAGTCAAATTGTGAAGGGAAACAAAAGACTTTCACATCCTGGAAACTCCTGGATTTATTTATTCATTTATTTATTTAACTATCTATTTATTTATTTATGTGTTTGCGTGCGAATGATATATGTATATATTTACTCATAGATGTAGGTCAATGTGTTTCAGCCCATGATCAATGACTTTTATTATTCATGAGCCCAGATGAATGATTAAACCCCATCGGATAAAATGCCAGGATAATTGGAACGCTCAGTTCTTTGTTTGCTCGTGCACACCCTGTCCGGTTACCTCTTCCGATGTAATCCTGCAGCATTTAGAGATATTAGAGAATAAAAACTGTTTTTCTATCATCTGATGTGTCGAACCTCCTCCCTGCGGCTCCACAGCGCCACCCTGCGGCCTCAGAGAAGGTGCTCAGCTTCTCCACGGACTTCCTGTGACAGGAAAAAAAAAACAAATAAGCAGGTTCACACGTAAAAGTGAAAGAAATCATCTGCTCTCAGGTGAAACCAACACCTCAGAAACATTGGTCAGGTTCTCTATGCAAGTTATTATGATGATGAGTGGTTGTGCCTGTAGAGGTAGTTCTGAAGAAATTGAATTGTTTGACTTAAAAGTACACATTTTAAGGCCCGAGGGTTTGAAGCAGAGGTGATGAACGCTACCTCGTCGTACCTCACACATATAACACATCGGTGTTTGCAGTAATTTGGGCCATTATTGATTTTTCTCATATTTATTCGGACGATTTTCCGTAGTTGAGAATGTCTTGACTTTCTATCTGTTTTCCACACCATGAAAGAGCAAAAGTAGTATGAAACGTGTCAATAAATAAATGACATCTGACTGGGATATAATTCCGAAATTAAGTGAGCATGAAGGATAAAACGGAATTAAATGAACCCGCAGTGAACTGACCACCGCCCTGCTATTTTTGATCAGGCGTTCTCAGCGGCCGCCTCTCGGCGGGGCAGGGGTCCTGTTTGTGCGCCTGCGCAGAGCGATCGCAGCCGTAGCCCTACCGACAGCTGCAGCAGGGAGCCGCCGCGGCCGCCGGGGGGGGACGGTCTCTTCGCCGCGAACCCGACGAATCCGCCGCTCCGCCGCCGCAAGATGAAGCTCCCGTACTCCTAGCTCCCCCCGCCGAGTAAGTCTCCCCGCCCGGGCGGAACCGGCGCCTCCTCCTCGGGCCGAGCCGGAACCGGAGTCAAGCTAGCGGCTAGCCGGCCTGCGCTCGACGGCACAAAGACCCCGCTTGTTTATTGTGACGCTTCCGGCCGGGAACGGGGCTTCGCTCCCCGCTGAGGCTCCGCGGAGGCCGCCGGGACCCCGGGGACCCGCCTCACGGCTGACCGGTGTTTACCGAGCGACGCTGCCGGCTCCGGTCCGGTCCAGTCCACCGGTAGGGAGGGACCCCGGTCCTCGCCGCCGGTCCGGGTCTCGGGTTTGACCCACAGCAGAGGAACGTGACGCAGCACTTCCTGTCAGACTTTGACCTCTGACCTCTGACCCTCCCGTCGATCGGAGAGGGTCGGGTGACCTCCTGATGGAGTCACCAGAGGACCGGCTTCCTGTCTGCACGTCACAGCTGAGACACACTGCCATTTTGGGAAAGTAGAATGTGATTCCACAGCTGTGTGTGTGTGTGTGTGTGTGTGTGTGTGTGTGTGTCCACAGCAGGGTGAGGAGACGTCCATGCTGAAGTAGAGGGACAGTGACATGCTGGCTTGTCTGCCGGTGTCCAGCGACCTCACCATCCTCCGTCTCCCGCACTTGCAGATGAACACTGGACTTCAGACATGTAGGTAGTGTGTGTGTGTGTGTGTGTGTGTGTGTGTGTGTGTGTGTGTGTGTGTGTGTGTGTGTGAATTAGTTGGTCCATCTTCTCAGGAGATCTTTGGTTCGGACCCTGAACCCTGACTCACCTGTTATGGTCCAGAGGTCCTTGATGAACTGAACAAACTCAATCCAGGTGTGTTGGCGTCTCAGTGTGTGACGTTGGTCCTCCGTGTCCTCCTGCAGGGGAAACCCCGCAGATGATGAGATCTTCCAGCTGTCCGTCTCCAGCCGAGTTGGATGCGTATGCTGAACGTGTGGCCCACAGCCCGCTGACCATCCAGATCTTCCCCAACAGCGTGCGCGTCCCCCAGCGCCGGCCGCCGCGCCGCACCGTCAACGGCCTCGACGCCTGCTCGTCCGCCCGCCGCCCGCAGGTCCAGCCGAGCCCCTCCCAGGTGAGCTCCAGGGGGGGTCTGCTGGCCGTCCTCGACGCGCCAGATAAAGGCCTCGCCAAGGAGCCGGAGCCCGCCGGCCGTCCGAAGGCGGCCATGAACCCTCACGGCGGGCCGTACGCCGCGCCTGGCGCTTTAAGTGGCCCCCACCTCCAGGGGGCGCCGCCCCCCAAACCGGGTCCGGGGCACCCGCAGCAGGCGGGCCTGGACCCTCAGCCCATGACTCTTCACCACCACCAGCAGCAGCAGCAGCTGCAGCAGCGGGTCGGTCCCCACTCCCACTCCCACTCCCACTCCCACTCCCACTCCCACTCCATGCAGCGGCAGCAGCGGCTGTCCCACCCCCCCGCCCAGCCAGCCGCCCCCCCCCTGGGCCCCCAGCAGCACCACCTGCAGACACTGAAGCACCAGGCGGCTCCTCCTCCTCCTCCTCAGGCTCTGCTCCCACAGCCCGGGGCCTCTCAGGATCTGTGCCACCCGCCCGACGCCGCGCCCCCCTGCCCGGCGGCGGCGTACGGCCCACGCAAGCCGCCCGACGCCGACGCCCCCCCCAATGTGACCGTATCTACCTCCACCATCCCGCTGTCCATGGCGGCGAGCCTCCAGCAGAGCCGGCCGGGCGACCTGAGCAGCATCGTGCTGCAGATCAACCAGCTGTGTCAGGCCCGCGCCGGCGCCGGCGCCACCTCCGTGTGCGAAGGCCAGATCGCCAACCCCAGCCCCATCAGCCGCAACCTGCTCATCAACGCCAGCTCCAGGGTGTCCTCAGCCCACGCCGTCGGCGCCGTCTGCCCGCCGGATGCCCCGCCGGCCTTCCAGCCCGACCCGGAAAAGGCGGCGCCGCCTCCGGCGCACCCGCAGAAGCAGCGGTCGTGGGCGCAGCACCAGCTGGCCCACCTGCAGCGCCAGCCGGAGGGGGTTCATCCCTGCAAGGCGCCGCGCATGGAGCCCCCGCCCGACTGCCCTTTCCCCCCCCGGACCCCGGCCTTCCCCCACAAGCTGCCCGCCGCCGCCGCCGCCGCCCACCCCTTCCCCTCCAAGCCTCCGGACAAGCAGAGGGCGCCGTCCCCGGCCGGCTGCATGGCGGTGCCGTACATCAACGGCCACTACATGTGGCCTGCGGCCGGCGCCAACGGACCGGGTCCCCAGGACGCCGCCTTCCAGGGCGGGCGAGTCCCCGGGGCCAAGTACCGGCCGGGGAAGGACGCCAAGATGGCGGCCGGCGTGGAATTCTTAGGAGGAGACTTCCAGATCCCGAGCTTCCAGGAGCCCGGCATGGACGTGATGCACAGGGCGGCGGCCATGGCGGCGGCGGCGGCTCAGGTCCAGGACCCCAGCAATGGCGGAGGCATCCACGCACACGCACACCCCCACCCCCACCCCCACGCACACCACCCCGGCTACCGGTAGAGGGTCCTCCTGGTCCTCCTGGTCCTCCTGGTCCTCCTGGTCCTCCTGGTCCTCCCCCGCTAACTTCTCCTCAGGTCTGAAGCCGTGGCGGTGGCGATGAAGGTCTCTGTCCGCCACCAAGATGGCCGCCTGTATATACCATTGTGCTGCACCTGCTCGCCGTACGGTTGTCGGAGCTTCTCCTGGCCGGGCGGGGGGGCAGTTTCTTCTTCTGTGGTTCCAGAGACACCTGGAGGAGCTGCCAGGACCTCCTCCTCCTCCTTCACCTTCATCCACCCCACCGCCGAGCTTCTATTTATATGCAAATCAGCAGACTGTTAGCGTAGCCTCGTAGGAGGCACAGGAAGTGCCCCCCCCCCACCCAGAAGGTCCAGCCTGGACATCTCGGCCTGGATGGGCTTCAGAGCCTCGGTGGATTTGAGTCGATCCAGCCGTCTGGCAGCGGCGTGCACGTCCCCTGGAAGTTGGGGAAGTGTTAGCTGCTAGGCTAGGAGATGCTAACAGCAGGTACAGCCCTTTCATCCAGGCGTGGAGGTGCAGCAGATACCTGCAGGCCTCGCTGTCGTCCCATTGGACGGAACTCACGTGGAGTTCTCCAGGTTCTTCTGGTCTGGTTGGATGGAGGCTCCCTCAAAAGTGAAGTACTGTTTGAAGTAGTATTTGAAGTAGTACTGGATTAGCCCCGCCCTCTGTGGTATCTGGAGTACTTGAACCCTGGAGGGGGCGGGGCTAGAGACTAAGCCCCGCCCCCTCCTGTCAGGAAACTCAGACCCATCACATGCAGGTGGTTTTGTGAAGCTCTGACCTCCAGGTCCTCCTGGTCCTGGTCCTGGTCCTGGTCCTGGTCCTCCAGGTCCTCCTCCACCCCTCTGCCTTCTGGGAAAAAGCCTTAAAAGTTGCAGTAATAATTTGAATGATATTAATAATAAGGACTTGTGTGCGCACGCGTGCGTGCGTGCGTGTGTGTGTGTTTGTGGATCCTTCAACTTCTGATGGACCACTTTATTTATATGGGGGGGCAGCTGGCTACTTTATTGTTTTACACACACACACACACACACACACACACACACACACACACTACTGCTGTCCAGTCCACTGGGTTTCCACGTGCACGCGTTTGATGTGTGTGTGTGTGTGTGTGTGTGATGACATTGACAAGCGCTCACACACTGCCCTCATTAACCCTTTCACTCCAACGGCAAAGAGTGAGTCACTGTTTGAAGTGTGATTGGTTCAAATAGGTGTTTGATCTTTGTGGAGAAATACAACTTTGCAGCCCCCCCCCCCCCCCCCCCCCCCCCGAGGTCATGGGAACAGACGAACAGACCATAATAAGACAAACAGAGGAGAAACGTGTTCATGTAACAACAAAAGTGTATTTAATACTTTCATCACTGTCATCAGTTCAGGCACAGGAAGCAGGAACACATGTGTGTGTATGTGCGTGCGTGTGTGTGTGTGTGTGTGTGTTTAAATGCTTGTGAACATCCTCTGCTGCCGTGAAGGGGAATAACTTGACAAGTTGTATAGCGGCTCCGGCTGTGTGTGATAAGATGTAAACATGTAATAAGTGTGTAATGAGTGTGTCACACGCGTCACTGGAACACGTGAAAAGAATAATCAAGATAAAATAGTAAAAGTCAAGAATCCGACCCTCAACCAGCTCAAACCAGGTTTCGGTTCAATCCCTGACCCGGTTAGTGCCGGCTAACCAGGTGATTAAAGAGACACTATTTATTACAGTTTGTCAAGTTTTCCCTGTGTTTTCTGCTCCTGTGTTAGAACTGTGTTTGACCTTTGACCCCAGGGTGGTGGCACAAGCCCCGCCCCCTCCGCCTTGCCGCCGCCAGGCTCCGCCCCTTCATGTCAAGTGCCTCTGCAGAGTGAGTGAACAAGTGTGTGTGTGTGTGTGTGTGTTGAAGGCCCTTCTACTTGTGCACGTAGACAAGCGTGCACGGTGCCTGAATGGGACGTGGGGGCGGAGCTACTTAAGTGTTACTACTGATGTCGGAGGGGGCGGAGCCTCCGGGTGCCGCCGGGAACCTCGTCTGCTGCTGACTCGCCGACCAAAGTGACGGGCCGCCCCTCGCCGGGGAAGCCCCGCCCCCCGAGACAAACAGGAAGTGGGCGGGAGCCGGGCGGGGGGGCGGATGCGTGATGTTCCGCAGAACCTTCAGGAACTCCATGTCTTGCACAAACATTCCCCGTAACCAAAATAAAGAGTTTGCAAACAGTCGGCGCCGCCCCTTCCTTCGCCGCACTTCCTGTTCTGTTTTTGAAGGCGGGAAACCGACCCGTCGGCCACCGCGTCCGGGGAGTTGGTCGTCATGGAAACAGGAGGAGGAGGAGCAGCCTCGACACGGTTCTCGGTCGTCTGGATTTGTCCGAGGGAGAAGGTCTGGTGGTGGAACAGGTTCTCCAGGTTCTCCAGCAGCTTCACTGGAAACTGAATCATCTGCAGGTGAGTGATGGTGGACGGTCAGATGATTGACAGCTGAGTGTCTGCATTAAGCCCCGCCCCCAGCCAATCCCACAGCTTTCAAAATACAACATTTTTAATAACACCTTCAACACAAAGCCCAAGGGGTGTGTGTGTGTGTGTGTGTGTGTGTGTGTGTGTGTGTGTGTGTGTGTGTGTGTGTGTGTGTGTGTGTGTGTGTGTGTGTGTGTGTGTGTGTGTGTGTGTGTGTGTGTGTGTGTGTCGTCCAGTATGAGGTCCTCGTGGTTCTCCATCCATCCAGCAGGAGGAGCTCAGGTTTGTAGGACCAGGTTCCTCCAGGAGATGCTGCCGTTCCTTCTGCAATGCCGGGATCTGGTTCATCTGAAGAACCTGCTTCGCGTTCCTCAGGTTGACGGCATCATCTGCCCTCCTTCCTCCCAGCAGAAGTCCTCCCTGGAGGTGGCATCTCCTCCGGAGGTGGGACGCTCCCCTGGTCACACCACTGGTAAGCAAACAGGCAAAGCCACCTTCTACCTTACCTTCTCGTCCACCTGGGACACTGGCGGGGAGTGGGAGACCTCCAAGCTCCTCAGGAGAAGACGAGGAGGAGAAGAAGAATCAAGGCTCCAAGAAAAATACCTTTTTATTTCATTATAAATCACATCCTTGAATCTATGAAAGCAGAAAATCCCCGTTTTTCTCATTGTTGCTTTTCCTTTGTTTGTTTGTCGCGGGTCGTTCCTGTGTTTGTCCTTCAGGAGAGTCCTCCCGTCCTTCAGGAGAGTCCTCCCGTCCTTCAGGAGAGTCCTCCTGTCCTTCAGGAGAGTCCTCCTGTCCTTCAGACCATTGTAGACAGGGTTTGGGGGGTCGGGGGGTCTCGGGGGGTCGGGGGTCACGTACGAACACAGACACTGTCAAACAGCAAAGGGGTGAGGTGGTAGCGTTAGCGGTAGCAGTAGTAGTGGGGGGGTGATGGGGGCACAGAGGGGCTTCACGGTAACCGTCTTTCAAATCCGCGTAATACATTGAATGTGCATTTGTAGGGTGGGGGGTCACCGTAGGGTCAAAGTTCACCGTGGCTCCATATTGTATGCTTCGGCTTCCCCCCCGTGGCGTTCCGCCCGGCGCCGTCCTCGGGACGCCGGAGTTTGTTCATTCGAATGTTTTATTTGCGTCAAACAGCCCCGACATGGACGCCGTCCAGGAGCGCCTCGGCGGTTCACCGTCCGGTGGTTCGGCAGAGAGGGGGGGGCGACAAACATGGCCGCCGGGGAAACGGCGAGGAGGACGAGCCGTTTTTGAGACAAGACGGTCCCGGGTCCGAGGCCCCGCTGGTCCTCGCGGGGCCCGACAGCAGAAACCCAGAGAGTTCTGAAGGAACGAGGCGGCGTCCGTGGGTTCCAAAGACTCTCGGCTGGTCCGGAGGTCGGCCCCCCCAGACCCCCAGACCCCCAGACCCCCAGACCTGGAGCACCAAGGACGGGTTCCAAACCTCCGCGTCGGAGGCGTTTGCATATTCACGCGTCACCTATTGCTTCTCTGGACCAGGACCTCCACGCCTCCGCCCCGCTCGGGTCCGGCTCCGGGTCCCGGTCCTGGTCCGGGTCCTGGTCCGGGCCTGGGTCCGGGTGGCATTAAGGGGGGGGGGGGGGCGGGGGTGCCATGACCTCTGGGGCAGCTGACGGGGCAAAGATGGAGGATCATCAAGAAAAGGTTGCAGGAGGAAAATAAATCTGTCTTAGCTTAACTCAGGTTTACTTAATCTTATCTTACCGGATCTTATTTTATCTTTTCTTAACTAAACTTCACTTTTCTTGGTTTAACTTAACTCAACCTAACATTATATAACATCGTATCTTAACTTATTATGTCAACTTACCATTACTTAACATTACATATCCTTACTTATGTTATCGTTAGTTCATTTATCATTACTTATGTTTACTTAACCCGGTTTAACACCACTTTTATCTTAACTAATCTCATCTCTAAGTTTGCTCCTGGTATCTGCTCGGCTTCGCTGAGCTTCCACCTCACAAAGATGAGGAAACCCTGGTGTCGGACCTTCTCACACCTTCTCACTCAGAGGTGGTGGATCTCACATCTCACATCTCAGAACTTTGCTGAGCTGCTGGAAACTCCAACCTTCTCTTCCCTTCATGCAGGAACCAGGGTTCCTTCCTGGTTTAGGAGCTCATCTACTGGTTGGACCTTAATATCTGATAATATCTAAGACCCTACATCGTGTGTGTGTGTGTGTGTGTGTGTGTGTGTGTGTGTGTGTGTGTGTGTGTGTGTGTGTGTGTGTGTGTGTGTGTCTCACCTCTCCTCCTCCATCCCTCCATCACTGCGACTCGGAGTGTAAATGGACCTGAAAGACAGGAGAGCCGTGTGAGGCCGGGTTCAGATGTTCCACCAGGAGGACCTCCTGCGCGGCCCTGAAGCTCCAGGAACCAGGAGCAGGACGTCTGAGGAAACATCTGGCGGCACGAGCAGGTCGGGAATCGTTTCTACAAAACCCTCCCCTCCTCTACAGCTCCATCGCCTCCACGCCACCTTCTCATCACCTCCAGCCTCTCACCCATCTTCCGTCCGTCACTTTTCCATCTCCACACCACCAGCCTCCACCTCCGATCATCTCCACATCATCTGCCTGCCACTGTGTCCACCCGCAAGCTCTCCTCCGCCTCCTTCCTCCTCCACTTCAACCTTCTCCACCACCACCTCCTTCCTCCATCACCCACCCATCATCTGCCCATCCCCTCATCTCCTCCTCCTCCACATCATCTGCTGCCACTCGGTCACCTCCACCTCCTCCTCCATCATCTCTCCACCTGCCCGAGGTCCTTCCTCCTCCGCCCTCCATCTCCGCTCGTCACCGACGGCTCCGTGACTCATCGCATCTGTTTGTTTCTTTCTGCGCTCGCTAAAAATAAGCCTGATCTGACCCCGCCACACACACACACACACACACACACACACACACACACACACACACACACACACACACACACACTTTCCACCAGTCAGAAGCTTCTTCTCCACGAGGCGTCTCTCAGCGTTCTTCAGACGCCTCAGTGAAAGTACATCACATCTACTGTCGCTACTTCACTAGCATTGTTCTGCTGCTAACGCCTTGTAGCACCGCTCTGAATAACACACACACACACACACACACACACACACACACACACACACACACGAGCGTGGGAACCCCGATCCAGTACAGCAGCTGCAGACGGGCTCCATTTTATACTTCAAGGCTGAACAGTAATTGTGTGCATGTGTGTGTGTGTGTGTGTGTGTGTGTGTGTGTGTGTTTACTGCAGCCCACTGGATTCACGTGTAGTAACGGTTGTTCTGAACACTCGTGCTGCGATGCAGTACTAGTACTGCGTCGGGTACTCACGGCCCTGGATGAAGTACTGCGGCCTTTACAGTTAGTACTAGGTAGGATATGAGTAAAAAAATAGTAAAAAGTACTGGTGTAGTATTTGCATCTAATCCTGTGGTAAAATACTGCTCTTTGATGTGTTACACTGTAGTACTCACAAAGTACTCACAGTATACGACATAGAGTATTGCAGTGTGTAGCATGTTATACGAGCATAACAGCACAAGTGTAGTACAGCAAAGTATTACAGTGTATAGATGGTATTATTAGTATGGAGTATTTTAGAGTACTATATCATGGTACATTACAGTACTAAATATAAAAAATAGTGTAGTACATAAGGAGTAACCAGGATGACTGAACACTGTACAAGTACCTCATAGAATCTCACAGTACAAGTATTAGATACTTCTTGTCTGGGCTCAGTCACAGTACACCTGCCATGGAGTTACTGCATTAGGGTGTACAAGGTGTAGTACAGGGAGTACACTTAGTGTGAATGCAGTATTGCTACAGAACGGATGCAGTACAATGGTACGGAGAAGGGTGTAGTAACTGCGTGAGTGTAGTACAGTTACTGCATGAGTCCAGTACCAGTGCAGTATAGAAGTACAAGTACAGTAAAGTAGCAGTATGAAGTGTGTACAGTTGCAGTAGGAGTGCAGTACAGTTGCAGTACAGTTGCAGTACAGTTGCAGTAGGAGTGCAGTACAGTTGCAGTACAGTTGCAGTACAGTTGCAGTAGGAGTGCAGTACAGTTGCAGTACAGTTGCAGTACAGTTGCAGTAGAGTTGCAGTATTTGAGTGTTTTTTTGTTGAAGGTAAAAGAAACGTCTCACTTCAAACCCTGTGGAGCGACAGGAAGCTTTGATCCACCTTTATCTCCCAACAGCCTGTGTGTGTGTGTGTGTGTGTGCATGTGTGTGTGTGTGTGTGTGTGTGTGAGTGTGAGTGTGTGTTTCCTCCCTGGAAACAGGGGCCTGCAGTACCCTATTCTGTCCACCAGGTGTCGCCGTTGTTCCGCCGCTGCACTGCTGCCGGATCTCTGGAATCTGATTGGTCGAGGCGGTGGCGCCTCGGCAGCTCCACGATGGGACGTTCTCGTTGTGTGTTGATGGAAGGAGGAGGAGGAGGTCCACGTTGGTGGTAACCATGGTAATTTGGGCTGGAGGAGGAGGTCCAAGGAACCCAACACCCCAGGGGAGCAACTTCCTGTGGAGGCATCAGGAGGAGGAGGTTCATCTCCACCTCCACCTCCACCTCCACGGATGAAGATGGAGCTCCAAACATGCTGCCTTCACTGGAATGCAGGTGGACCTCCATCCATGTGAGAGCAGCCAGAAGGTCCCTGGTTGGATTCCCACAGGAGTGGAGTCTCCATGATCTCCGTGTGTGTGTGTGTGTGTGTGTGTGTGTGTGTGTGTGTGTGTGTGTGTGTGTGTGTGTGTGTGTGTGTGTGGGCTTCCTCAGGGTTCTCCAGGTTCCTCCACCGTCCAAACACATGCAGGAGCTTCAGGGTGGATGAGAGGGTTGGATGTTGGTGAGGACCAGGAGGAACCCCAGTGGATGGAGGAACAAATAAAATAAACCAAACTAAAACAAAATAAAATATTACTAAACAAAGAAATTTAAAACTAAATCAAATCAAATCAAATGAAATAAATTAGATACTTAGAAATGAAATAAAGTCAAATGAAATAAAGTAAAAAAATAAAATATAATAAAATAATATAAAATAAACATAAAAATGAAATAAAATAAAGTAAAATAAAATGAAATAAAGTCAAATAAAATAGGTCAAAGTAAATAAAGTAAAAAAAACATAAATCTAAATAAACATAAAACTAAATAAAATAAAGAAGAAAATACAATCATATAAAAGTAACAAAATAATATAAAATAAATGTACTGTAAAATAGAATAAAACATGCTAAACAAATTGAATGAAAACTAAATAAGATAAAAAACACAAAATGAAAAGTTACATTAAAGATAAAGTAATAAAAATCAAAATAAAAAAAGTAACACAAACAAAATGAAATAAAATAATCAAAAAATAAAATGAAATATAATACAACAAGGTAAATGTTAAAGGTAAGGTAAATAAAATTGAATACAATAAAATGAAACATAAAATAAAAATGAATATAATAAATACGGCTGTTGATTGAATAGATTTTTCTTTTTTAAATAAAATACTTAAAATACTACAACTCTGGATCCTCCAGAAACTACAATCATGGCTGCCGTTCAGAGAGAAGCTTCTCATTGGTTCATTTGCTCCTGAGCAGCTGGACCTGCTGGACCTGCTGGACCTGCTGGACCTGCTGGACCTGCTGGACCTGCTGGACCTGGAGCAGGACTTGTCTGGGGTTCCTCAACAAACAAACAACAATATGTACATCTGGTGTGTGCATTGTTCTTGTTCTGTGGTGTGGAACAAACACTGTGTGTGTGTTATTCTGTGTGTGCGTGTGTGTGTGTGTGTGTGTGTTATTGTTGCAGAAAAGGGCACTGATGGCAGTTTGGCAAACGATGACTCAGTCTGACCAACAAGCACCAGTTCATTTATGATGGAGGCTGGTGTGAGTGTGTGTGTGTGTGAGAGTGTGTGTGTGTATGTGTGTGTGTGTGTGTGTGTGTGTGTGTGTGTGTGTGTTAGATATTAAAGTCACACAACAAATGGCTTGCAGGCCGGCGGCGCTGCAGAGATTGCTTTCATCAGAAAAAAATAAAAATAAAAGAAAATAAAAAGGTGTGTCTGAGTGTGTGTGTATGTGTGTGTGTGTGTGTGTGTGTGTGTGTGTGTGTGTGTGTGTGTGTGTGTGTGTGTGTGTGTGTGTGTTCAGGCATGTCAGAAAAAATGTGTTGTCAGATTTCAATGTGTATGTGTGAGTGTGTATATGTGTGTTCAGGCACTTTGGACATTTTTTTTTGTCAGATTGCAGTGTGTGTGTGTGTGTGTGTGTGTGTGTGTGTGTGTCATGTGACCAGTGGGAAGGAGGAGGGGGTGTGATGGCGCAGCAGATGAAGGTGGAGCAGACAGAAAGCAGCAGAGCAAAGAGGAGGGCAGATGAAGGAACATCTCATCTTCACCTCCAAACAACAACAAGGTACTAGAAGAATGGAGAAGCTCTGCAGAACTGCTGAGGACCATCGGGAAGCCCTCAGAGATCCATCACAGATCCATTGCAGCAGAAGCTATAGAGAACCCGTCACGCGGCCTTCGGGGAACCCTTGGAGAACCCCGACAGAACCACCACGAACCTTCATGGTGGAACCAGCGTGGGACCTTCACGCCACCTTCACAGAGAGCTTCCACAGAACCATCACAAACTCTCCATAGAACCATCAGAGGTCCGTCAAGAACCATCGGCGGAGCCTTCAAAGGACCATCACGTCACTTTCATAGATCTTTCACTGGACCTCCATAGGACCTTCATGGAAGCCCCAGGGAACCTTCTCACCATGTTTGTAGAACTTCCGGTAAACCTTCACAGAACCTCCATGGAACCTCCATGGAACCCTGGTGGACCCGTCAGGAGACCGGTCTCAGGTCTCGCCGGGGATCCATAACCTCCCCGACGGTCCGATCGGATGCATCGAAGGCCCCCCCCCCCCCGAGCGTAAGCCCCGCCCGCTCACTCACCGCCGTGGCGCCGGGCCGGTCGCCCTCCTGGCTGCGTCCGGGCGGCGGCGGCGGCCGCGGGAGGCGTCGGGAGGCGTCTGGGCTACTGGGAGACGGCGTCGTCGTCCCCGGCCGGGTTGAGGTCCACCACCGTGGTCCCCCGCGGACACGCCGCGCCCTCCGACGACGACGCCTGCGGACGCTTGGCGGCGCCTCCACCTGCAGGACGGGGGGACGCGGGTCACCTGACACGGGCTTCCGATCGCACATCGATCGCTCGTCAATGAGCGGACAAACGGAAGATCCGTGGCGGATCGATAACGTGTTAAAAAGACACGAGGAAGAGATCGATTAGAGATCACTAAGTGATCAATAACAGATCAATAACAGATCAATAACAGATTAATAACAGATCAATAAGAGTTCAATAACAGATCACTAAATGATCAATATAGATCAATAACAGATCACTAAGAGATTGATAAGAGATCGATAAGAGATCAATTAGATATGAACATTCATGAATGAATAAGAAATCACTATAAGATGAATAACAGATCAATAAGTGATCAATAGTGATTGATAAGAGATCACTAAGTGATCAATAACAAATCAATGAATTATCAAAATTGATCAATGACAGATCAATAAGAGCTCAATAAAAGATTGATAAATGATCAATAACAGATCAATAATAGATCACAAAGAGATTAATAGACATCAATAATAGATCAATTAGATATGAACATCAATAAATTAATAAGAAATCGCTATAGATCACTCAGATCAATAACAGATTAATAAGAGCTCAATAAAGAGCAATAATAGATCACTAAGATATCACGAAGTAATCAATACCAGATCGATAAATTATTAAAATTGATCAATAAGAGCTCAATAAAAGATCTATAAGTGATCAATATAGATCAATATAGATCAATTATATATCACTCAGTGATTGATACGACATCAATAAGAGATCAATTAGATATGAACATTAATGAATCTCTAGAAGTCGCTCTAGATCACTCAGATGAATAACAGATTGATCAATATGGATTGATAATAAATCAATGATAGATCAATAATGGATCACTAACAGATCGATAGCAGATCACTTAGAGATGAGTAACGGACGAATAGCAGATCGATCGGAGACCACGAACGGATCGATAAGCGATCGATCCCGGAACGATCGATCGGTAACGGACGGGAAGGGACGGTCCCCTCGCCCCCCGACCTTAAGCCCCGCCCCCTCCGTACCCGGTCCGGCGTGCGGCGGCGCGAGGACGCCGGCTCCGCCCCCTCCGCCGCCGCCGTTGGTCTGCGAGCAGACGTTGGCGTGGCGAGCGGCGGCCTTGTGCTTGTAGAGGTTGCTGTGCAGCTTGTACTTCATCAGGAGGATGAAGATGAAGACCAGCACCGACGCCACGATGATGCCGCCGATGATGATGATCATGGTGCCTCCAAGGAACTGGAGGAGGGAGGAGACAAGGAGACGAGGAGGTGAGGAGACGAGGAGGCGAGGAGGTGAGGAGACAAGGAGGTGAGGAGGCGAGGAGGTGAGGAGGGAGGAGGTGAGGAGACAAGGAGGTGAGGAGGGAGGAGGTGAGGAGGTGAGGAGGTGAGGAAGCGAGGAGGCGAGGAGACGAGGAGGTGAGGAGGGAGGAGGTGAGGAGAGAGGAGGTGAGGAGGAGAGGAGGTGAGGAGGCGAGGAGGTGAGGAGACAAGGAGGTGAGGAGACAAGGAGACGAGGAGGTGAGGAGACAAGGAGGTGAGGAGACGAGGCGAGGAGACAAGGAGGTGAGGAGACAAGGAGGTGAGGAGACGAGGAGGTGAGGAGACAAGGGTAGTTCTTCTAGGAGCAGTTTTCTAGAACTTTTTCTTCCAACTTTGTTTGTCATGAGTGTGTTGTTCTCCCTCCTCCAGCATGTCACAGGCGTGTTCCATCAGAGTGAGAGTGAAGCTCAGTGCTAAAGTTCATGCTTGGTATGTTTGAGGTCCTGGTTTCCATTCCTGGCATCTCCTCTGCAAGCTGATCTGGATCAAAGTGTTACTTATGTTCTGTCATACATGTTTCTGTTCAACCTCCTGTTTGTCCTGAGTAGGTTTTTTTCCAACTTCCTGTAAATCACAGGGATTTAATTTCCTACTTCTGGTGTGTCACAGTTTTTACACAACTTCCTGCGGATCACAAGTACTTTTTTTCCAACTTTGTTAATGTCATGGGAACTTTTTTTCCCCCAACTTTGACTACGTTGTGATTCCTTTTTTTTTCCAATTTTGTGGTACTTTTTTTATCCAACTTTCTGAATGTTGTGAGGACTTTTTTTTCCAACTTTGTGTATGTCATGGGTACTTTTTTTTCCAATGTTGTGTTTTGTCTTCAGTACTTTTTTTTCAAACTTTGTGTTTTGTCTTGAGTACTTTTTCTTCCAAATTTGTGTATGTCATTAGTACTTTTTTTTTCCAACTTTGTGAATGTTGTGAGGATTTTTTTTCCAACTTTGTGTATGTCGACTACTTTTATTTTCCAACTTTGTGGATGTCATGAGTACTTTTTTTTCCAACTTTGTGAATGTTTGTGAGGATTTTTTTTTCCAACTTTGTTTTGTCTTGAGTCCTTTTTTTTCCCAAATTTTTGTATGTCATGGGAACTTTTTTTCCAATTTTGTGAATGTTGTGAGGATTTTTTTTTTCCAACGTTGTGTATGTCATGGGAACTTTTTTTTTCCAACTTTGTGTATGTCATGAGTACTTTTTTAACCAAACTTTGAATGTTGTGAGGACTTTTTTTCCTACTTTGAGTATGTCATGTGTACTTTTTTTTCCAATGCTGTGTTTGTCTTCAGTACTTTTTTAACCAAACTTTGTGAATGTTATGAGGATTTTTTTTCCAACTTTGAGTATGTCATGGGTACTTTTTTTCCCCAACTTTCTGAATGTTGTGAGGACTTTTTTTTCCAACTTTGTGTATGTCATGGGTACTTTTTTTTCCAATGTTGTGTTTTGTCTTCAGTACTTTTTTTTCAAACTTTGTGTTTTGTCTTGAGTACTTTTTCTTCCAAATTTGTGTATGTCATTAGTACTTTTTTTTTCCAACTTTCCGAATGTTGTGATGATTTTTTTTTCAACTTTGTGTATATCTTGAATACTTTTTTTTCCAACTTTGAGTATGTCATGGGTACTTTTTTTTCCAATTTTGTGACTGTTGTGAGGATTTTTTTCCAACTTTGTGTATGTCGAGTACTTTTATTTTCCAACTTTGTGGATGTCATGAGTACTTTTTTTTCCAAAATTGTGCATGTCTCGAGTACTTTTTTTCCAACTTTGTGAGTGTTGCGAGGACTTTTTTTCAACTTTGTTTTGTCTTGAGTCCTTTTTTTCCAAATTTGTGTATGTCATGGGAACTTTTTTTTCCAATTTTGTGAATGTTGTGAGGATTTTTTTTCCAACGTTGTGTATGTTGGAGTCCTTTTTTTTCCAACTTTGTGTATGTCTTCAGTACTTTTTTATTCCAACTTTGTGCATGTCATAGGACCTTTTTTTTCCAACTTTGCGAATGTTGTGATGATTTTTTTTTCAACTTTGTGTATACCTCTAGTACTTTTTTTCCAACTATGTGAATATTGTGAGGACTTTTTTTCCAACTTTGTGTATGTCATGGGTACTTTTTTTTCCAATTTTGTGTTTTGTCTTCAGTACTTTTTTCAACTTTGTGTTTTGTCTTGAGTACATTTCTTCCAAATTTGTGTATGTCATTAGTACTTTTTTTTTCCAACTTTGTGAATTTTGTGAGGACTTTTTTTCCTACTTTGTACATGTCTTGAGTACTTTTTTTTTCAAACTTTGTGAATGTTGTGATGATTTTTTTTCAACTTTGTGTATGTCTTGAGTCCTTTTTTTTTCCAACTTTGTGTATGTCTTGAGTCCTTTTTTTTCCAACTTTGTGTATGTGATGGGTACTTTTTTTTCCAATTTTGTGAATGTTGTGAGGACTTTTTTTTCCAACTTTGTGTATGTCATGGGTACTTTTTTTTCCAATGTTGTGTTTTGTCTTCAGTACTTTTTTTTCAAACTTTGTGTTTTGTCTTGAGTACTTTTTCTTCCAAATTTGTGTATGTCATTAGTACTTTTTTTTCCAACTTTCTGTATGTTGTGATGATTTTTTTTTCAACTTTGTGTATATCTTGAATACTTTTTTTTCCAACTTTGTGTATGTCATGGGTACTTTTTTTTCCAATTTTGTGAATGTTGTGAGGATTTTTTTTCCAACTTTGTGTATGTCGAGTACTTTTATTTTCCATCTTTGTGGATGTCATGAGTACTTTTTTTTCCAAAATTGTGCATGTTTCGAGTACTTTTTTTCCAACTTTGTGAATGTTGCGAGGATTTTTTTTTCAACTTTGTTTTGTCTTGAGTCCTTTTTTTTCCAAATTTGTGTATGTCATTAGTACTTTTTTTTCCAATTTTGTGAATGTTGTGAGGATTTTTTTCCAACTTTGTGTATGTCATGGGTACTTTTTTTTCCAATGTTGTGTTTTGTCTTAAGTACTTTTTTTTCAAACTTTGTGTTTTGTCTTGAGTACTTTTTCTTCCAAATTTGTGTATGTCATTAGTACTTTTTTTTTCAAACTTTCTGAATGTTGTGATGATTTTTTTTTCAACATTGTGTATATCTTGAATACTTTTTTTCCAACTTTGAGTACGTCATGGGTACTTTTTTTTCCAATTTTGTGAATGTTGTGAGGATTTTTTTTCCAACTTTGTGTATGTCGAGTACTTTTATTTTCCATCTTTGTGGATGTCATGAGTACTTTTTTTTCCAAAATTGTGCATGTTTCGAGTACTTTTTTTCCAACTTTGTGAATGTTGCGAGGATTTTTTTTTCAACTTTGTTTTGTCTTGAGTCCTTTTTTTTCCAAATTTGTGTATGTCATGGGAACTTTTTTTCCAATTTTGTGAATCTTGTGAGGACTTTTTTTTCAACTTTGTGTATGTCATGGGTACTTTTTTTTCCAATTTTGTGTTTTGTCTTCAGTACTTTTTTCAACTTTGTGTTTTGTCTTGAGTACTTTTTCTTCCAAATTTGTGTATGTCATTAGTACTTTTTTTTCCAACTTTGTGAATTTTGTGAGGACTTTTTTTCCTACTTTGTACATGTCTTGAGTCCTTTTTTTTCCAACTTTCTGAATGTTGTGATGATTTTTTTTTCAACTTTGTGTATATCTTGAATACTTTTTTTTCCAACTTTGAGTATGTCATGGGTACTTTTTTTTCCAATTTTGTGAATGTTGTGAGGATTTTTTTTCCAACTTTGTGTATGTCGAGTACTTTTATTTTCCATCTTTGTGGATGTCATGGGTACTTTTTTTCCAAAATTGTGCATGTTTCGAGTACTTTTTTTCCAACTTTGTGAATGTTGTGATTTTTTTTCAACTTTGTGTATGTCATGGGTATTTTTTTTTCCAACTTTGTGAATGTTATGATGATTTTTTTCCAACTTTGTGTATGTCTTGAGTCCTTTTTTTTTCCAACTTTGTGTATGTCATGGGTACTTTTTTTTCAATGTTGTGTTTTGTCTTCAGTACTTTTTTTTCAAACTTTGTGTTTTGTCTTGAGTACTTTTTCTTCCAAATTTGTGTATGTCATTAGTACTTTTTTTTTTCCAACTTTCTGTATGTTGTGATGATTTTTTTTTCAACTTTGTGTATCTTGTGAGGATTTTTTTTCCAACTTTGTGTATGTCGAGTACTTTTATTTTCCAACTTTGTGGATGTCATGAGTACTTTTTTTCCAACTTTGTGAATGTTTGTGAGGATTTTTTTTTCCAACTTTGTTTTGTCTTGAGTCCTTTTTTTTTCCAAATTTTTGTATGTCATGGGAACTTTTTTTTCCAATTTTGTGAATGTTGTGAGGATTTTTTTTTTCCAACGTTGTGTATGTCATGGGAACTTTTTTTTTCCAACTTTGTGTATGTCATGAGTCCTTTTTTAACCAAACCTTGTGAATGTTGTGAGGTCTTTTTTTTCCTACTTTGAGTATGTCTTGAGTACTTTTTTTTCCAACTTTGTGTATGTCATGGGTACTTTTTTTTCCTAATTTGAGTATGTCTTGAGTACTTTTTTTTTCAACTTTGGGTATGTCATGGGAACTTTTTTTTCCAATGTTGTGTTTTGTCCTCAGTACTTTTTTTTCAAACTTTGTGTTTTGTCTTGAGTACTTTTTCTTCCAAATTTGTGTATGTCATTAGTACTTTTTTTTCCAACTTTCTGAATGTTGTGATGATTTTTTTTTCAACTTTGTGTATGTCTTGAATACTTTTTTTTCCAACTTTGAGTATGTCATGGGTACTTTTTTTTCCAATTTTGTGAATGCTGTGAGGATTTTTTTTCCAACTTTGTGTATGTCGAGTACTTTTATTTTCCATCTTTGTGGATGTCATGAGTACTTTTTTTTCCAAAATTGTGCATGTTTCGAGTACTTTTTTTCCAACTTTGTGAATGTTGCGAGGATTTTTTTTTCAACTTTGTTTTGTCTTGAGTCCTTTTTTTTCCAAATTTGTGTATGTCATGGGAACTTTTTTTTCCAATTTTGTGAATGTTGTGAGGACTTTTTTTTCCAAATTTGTGTATGTCATCGGAACTTTTTTCCAATTTTGTGAATCTTGTGAGGATTTTTTTTCCAACTTTGTGTATGTCGAGTACTTTTATTTTCCAACTTTGTGGATGTCATGAGTACTTTTTTTTCCAACTTTGTGAATGTTTGTGAGGATTTTTTTTTCCAACTTTGTTTTGTCTTGAGTCCTTTTTTTTTCCAAATTTTTGTATGTCATGGGAACTTTTTTTCCAATTTTGTGAATGTTGTGAGGATTTTTTTTTTCCAACGTTGTGTATGTCATGGGAACTTTTTTTTTCCAACTTTGTGTATGTCATGAGTCCTTTTTTAACCAAACCTTGTGAATGTTGTGAGGTCTTTTTTTTCCTACTTTGAGTATGTCTTGAGTACTTTTTTTCCCAACTTTGTGTATGTCATGGGTACTTTTTTTTCCTAATTTGAGTATGTCTTGAGTACTTTTTTTTTCAACTTTGGGTATGTCATGGGAACTTTTTTTTCCAACATTGTGTACGTCATGACTACTTTTTTAACGAAACTTCGTGAATGTTATGAGGATTTTTTTTCCAACTTTGTGAATGTTGCGAGGATTTTTTTTTCAACTTTGTTTTGTCTTGAGTCCTTTTTTTTTCCAAATTTGTGTATGTCATGGGAACTTTTTTTTTCAATTTTGTGAATGTTGTGAGGATTTTTTTTCCAACGTTGTGTATGTTGGAGTCCTTTTTTTCCCAACTTTGTGAATGTTGTGATGATTTTTTTTTCCAACTTTGAGTATGTCGAGTACTTTTTTTTCCAACTTTGTGAATATTGTGAGGACTTTTTTTCCAACTTTGTGTATGTCATGGGAACTTTTTTTTTTCCAACTTTGTGAATTTTGTGAGGACTTTTTTTCCTATTCTGTACATGTCTTGATTACTTTTTTTTCCAATTTTGTGAATGTTGTGAGGACTTTTTTTCCAACTTTGTGTATGTCATGGGTACTTTTTTTTTCCAATGTTGTGTTTTGTCTTCGGTACTTTTTTTCAAACTTTGTGTTTTGTCTTGAGTACTTTTTCTTCCAAATTTGTGTATGTCATTAGTACTTTTTTTTTCCAACTTTTTGAATTTTGTGAGGACTTTTTTTCCTACTTTGTACATGTCTTGAGTACTTTTTTTTTCCAACTTTCTGAATGTTGTGATGATTTTTTTTTCCAACTTTGTGTATATCTTGAATACTTTTTTTTCCAACTTTGAGTATGTCATGGGTACTTTTTTTTCCAATTTTGTGAATGTTGTGAGGATTTTTTTCCAACTTTGTGTATGTCGAGTACTTTTATTTTCCAACTTTGTAGATGTCATGAGTACTTTTTTTCCCAAAATTGTGCATGTTTCGAGTACTTTTTTTCCAACTTTGTGATTGTTGCGAGGATTTTTTTTTCAACTTTGTTTTGTCTTGAGTCCTTTTTTTTCCAAATTTGTGTATGTCATGGGAACTTTTTTTCCAATTTTGTGAATCTTGTGAGGACTTTTTTTTCAACTTTGTGTATGTCATGGGTACTTTTTTTTCCAATTTTGTGTTTTGTCTTCAGTACTTTTTTCAACTTTGTGTTTTGTCTTGAGTACTTTTTCTTCCAAATTTGTGTATGTCATTAGTACTTTTTTTTCCAACTTTGTGAATTTTGTGAGGACTTTTTTTCCTACTTTGTACATGTCTTGAGTCCTTTTTTTTTCCAACTTTCTGAATGTTGTGATGATTTTTTTTTCAACTTTGTGTATATCTTGAATACTTTTTTTTCCAACTTTGAGTATGTCATGGGTACTTTTTTTTCCAATTTTGTGAATGTTGTGAGGATTTTTTTTCCAACTTTGTGTATGTCGAGTACTTTTATTTTCCATCTTTGTGGATGTCATGGGTACTTTTTTTCCAAAATTGTGCATGTTTCGAGTACTTTTTTTCCAACTTTGTGAATGTTGTGATTTTTTTTCAACTTTGTGTATGTCATGGGTATTTTTTTTTCCAACTTTGTGAATGTTGTGATGATTTTTTTCCAACTTTGTGTATGTCTTGAGTCCTTTTTTTTCCCAACTTTGTATATGTGATGGGTACATTTTTTTCCAATTTTGTGAATGTTGTGAGGACTTTTTTTTCCAACTTTGTGTATGTCATGGGTACTTTTTTTTCCAATGTTGTGTTTTGTCTTCAGTACTTTTTTTTCAAACTTTGTGTTTTGTCTTGAGTACTTTTTCTTCCAAATTTGTGTATGTCATTAGTACTTTTTTTTTTCCAACTTTCTGTATGTTGTGATGATTTTTTTTTCAACTTTGTGTATATCTTGAATACTTTTTTTTCCAACTTTGAGTATGTCATGGGTACTTTTTTTTCCAATTTTGTGAATGTTGTGAGGATTTTTTTTCCAACTTTGTGTATGTCGAGTACTATTATTTTCCATCTTTGAGTATGTCATGAGTACTTTTTTTCCAACTTTGTGAATGTTTGTGAGGATTTTTTTTTCCAACTTTGTTTTGTCTTGAGTCCTTTTTTTTTCCAAATTTTTGTATGTCATGGGAACTTTTTTTTCCAATTTTGTGAATGTTGTGAGGATTTTTTTTTTCCAACGTTGTGTATGTCATGGGAACTTTTTTTCTCCAACTTTGTGTATGTCATGAGTCCTTTTTTAACCAAACCTTGTGAATGTTGTGAGGTCTTTTTTTTCCTACTTTGAGTATGTCTTGAGTACTTTTTTTTCCAACTTTGTGTATGTCATGGGTACTTTTTTTTCCTAATTTGAGTATGTCTTGAGTACTTTTTTTTTCAACTTTGGGTATGTCATGGGTACTTTTTTTTCCAATGTTGTGTTTTGTCTTGAGTACTTTTTCTTCCAAATTTGTGTGTCATTAGTACTTTTTTTTCCAACTTTCTGAATGTTGTGATGATTTTTTTTTCAACTTTGTGTATGTCTTGAATACTTTTTTTTCCAACTTTGAGTATGTCATGGGAACTTTTTTTTCCAATTTTGTGAATGTTGTGAGGACTTTTTTTTCCAAATTTGTGTATGTCATCAGAACTTTTTTCCAATTTTGTGAATCTTGTGAGGATTTTTTTTCCAACTTTGTGTATGTCGAGTACTTTTATTTTCCAACTTTGTGGATGTCATGAGTACTTTTTTTTCCAACTTTGTGAATGTTTGTGAGGATTTTTTTTTCCAACTTTGTTTTGTCTTGAGTCCTTTTTTTTTCCAAATTTTTGTATGTCATGGGAACTTTTTTTCCAATTTTGTGAATGTTGTGAGGATTTTTTTTTTCCAACGTTGTGTATGTCATGGGAACTTTTTTTTTCCAACTTTGTGTATGTCATGAGTCCTTTTTTAACCAAACCTTGTGAATGTTGTGAGGTCTTTTTTTTCCTACTTTGAGTATGTCTTGAGTACTTTTTTTTCCAACTTTGTGTATGTCATGGGTACTTTTTTTTCCTAATTTGAGTATGTCTTGAGTACTTTTTTTTTCAACTTTGGGTATGTCATGGGAACTTTTTTTTCCAACTTTGTGTACGTCATGACTACTTTTTTAACGAAACTTCGTGAATGTTATGAGGATTTTTTTTCCAACTTTGTGAATGTTGCGAGGATTTTTTTTTCAACTTTGTTTTGTCTTGAGTCCTTTTTTTTTCCAAATTTGTGTATGTCATGGGAACTTTTTTTTTCAATTTTGTGAATGTTGTGAGGATTTTTTTTCCAACGTTGTGTATGTTGGAGTCCTTTTTTTCCCAACTTTGTGAATGTTGTGATGATTTTTTTTTCCAACTTTGAGTATGTCGAGTACTTTTTTTTCCAACTTTGTGAATATTGTGAGGACTTTTTTTCCAACTTTGTGTATGTCATGGGAACTTTTTTTTTTCAATGTTGTGTTTTGTCTTCGGTACTTTTTTTCAAACTTTGTGTTTTGTCTTGAGTACTTTTTCTTCCAAATTTGTGTATGTCATTAGTACTTTTTTTTTCCAACTTTTTGAATTTTGTGAGGACTTTTTTTCCTACTTTGTACATGTCTTGAGTACTTTTTTTTTCCAACTTTCCGAATGTTGTGATGATTTTTTTTCCAACTTTGTGTATATCTTGAATACTTTTTTTTCCAACTTTGAGTATGTCATGGGTACTTTTTTTTCCAATTTTGTGAATGTTGTGAGGATTTTTTTCCAACTTTGTGTATGTCGAGTACTTTTATTTTCCAACTTTGTAGATGTCATGAGTACTTTTTTTCCCAAAATTGTGCATGTTTCGAGTACTTTTTTTCCAACTTTGTGATTGTTGCGAGGATTTTTTTTCAACTTTGTTTTGTCTTGAGTCCTTTTTTTTCCAAATTTGTGTATGTCATGGGAACTTTTTTTCCAATTTTGTGAATCTTGTGAGGACTTTTTTTTCAACTTTGTGTATGTCATGGGTACTTTTTTTTCCAATTTTGTGTTTTGTCTTCAGTACTTTTTTCAACTTTGTGTTTTGTCTTGAGTACTTTTTCTTCCAAATTTGTGTATGTCATTAGTACTTTTTTTTCCAACTTTGTGAATTTTGTGAGGACTTTTTTTCCTACTTTGTACATGTCTTGAGTCCTTTTTTTTTCCAACTTTCTGAATGTTGTGATGATTTTTTTTTCAACTTTGTGTATATCTTGAATACTTTTTTTTCCAACTTTGAGTATGTCATGGGTACTTTTTTTTCCAATTTTGTGAATGTTGTGAGGATTTTTTTTCCAACTTTGTGTATGTCGAGTACTTTTATTTTCCATCTTTGTGGATGTCATGGGTACTTTTTTTCCAAAATTGTGCATGTTTCGAGTACTTTTTTTCCAACTTTGTGAATGTTGTGATTTTTTTTCAACTTTGTGTATGTCATGGGTATTTTTTTTTCCAACTTTGTGAATGTTGTGATGATTTTTTTCCAACTTTGTGTATGTCTTGAGTCCTTTTTTTTTCCAACTTTGTGTATGTGATGGGTACATTTTTTTCCAATTTTGTGAATGTTGTGAGGACTTTTTTTTCCAACTTTGTGTATGTCATGGGTACTTTTTTTTTCCAATGTTGTGTTTTGTCTTCAGTACTTTTTTTTCAAACTTTGTGTTTTGTCTTGAGTACTTTTTCTTCCAAATTTGTGTATGTCATTAGTACTTTTTTTTTTCCAACTTTCTGTATGTTGTGATGATTTTTTTTTCAACTTTGTGTATATCTTGAATACTTTTTTTTCCAACTTTGAGTATGTCATGGGTACTTTTTTTTCCAATTTTGTGAATGTTGTGAGGATTTTTTTTCCAACTTTGTGTATGTCGAGTACTATTATTTTCCATCTTTGTGGATGTCATGAGTACTTTTTTTTCCAAAATTGTGCATGTTTCGAGTACTTTTTTTCCAACTTTGTGAATCTTGTGAGGATTTTTTTTCCAACTTTGTGTATGTCGAGTACTTTTATTTTCCAACTTTGTGGATGTCATGAGTACTTTTTTTCCAACTTTGTGAATGTTTGTGAGGATTTTTTTTTCCAACTTTGTTTTGTCTTGAGTCCTTTTTTTTTCCAAATTTTTGTATGTCATGGGAACTTTTTTTTCCAATTTTGTGAATGTTGTGAGGATTTTTTTTTTCCAACGTTGTGTATGTCATGGGAACTTTTTTTCTCCAACTTTGTGTATGTCATGAGTCCTTTTTTAACCAAACCTTGTGAATGTTGTGAGGTCTTTTTTTTCCTACTTTGAGTATGTCTTGAGTACTTTTTTTTCCAACTTTGTGTATGTCATGGGTACTTTTTTTTCCTAATTTGAGTATGTCTTGAGTACTTTTTTTTTCAACTTTGGGTATGTCATGGGTACTTTTTTTTCCAATGTTGTGTTTTGTCTTCAGTACTTTTTTTTCAAACTTTGTGTTTCGTCTTGAGTACTTTTTCTTCCAAATTTGTGTATGTCATTAGTACTTTTTTTTCCAACTTTCTGAATGTTGTGATGATTTTTTTTTCAACTTTGTGTATGTCTTGAATACTTTTTTTTCCAACTTTGAGTATGTCATGGGTACTTTTTTTTCCAATTTTGTGAATGTTGTGAGGATTTTTTTTCCAACTTTGTGTATGTCGAGTACTTTTATTTTCCATCTTTGTGGATGTCATGAGTACTTTTTTTTCCAAAATTGTGCATGTTTCGAGTACTTTTTTTCCAACTTTGTGAATGTTGCGAGGATTTTTTTTTCAACTTTGTTTTGTCTTGAGTCCTTTTTTTTCCAAATTTGTGTATGTCATGGGAACCTTTTTTTCCAATTTTGTGAATGTTGTGAGGACTTTTTTTTCCAAATTTGTGTATATCATGGGAACTTTTTTTCCAATTTTGTGAATCTTGTGAGGATTTTTTTTCCAACTTTGTGTATGTCGAGTACTTTTATTTTCCAACTTTGTGGATGTCATGAGTACTTTTTTTTCCAACTTTGTGAATGTTTGTGAGGATTTTTTTTTCCAACTTTGTTTTGTCTTGAGTCCTTTTTTTTTCCAAATTTTTGTATGTCATGGGAACTTTTTTTCCAATTTTGTGAATGTTGTGAGGATTTTTTTTTTCCAACGTTGTGTATGTCATGGGAACTTTTTTTTTCCAACTTTGTGTATGTCATGAGTCCTTTTTTAACCAAACCTTGTGAATGTTGTGAGGTCTTTTTTTTCCTACTTTGAGTATGTCTTGAGTACTTTTTTTCCCAACTTTGTGTATGTCATGGGTACTTTTTTTTCCTAATTTGAGTATGTCTTGAGTACTTTTTTTTTCAACTTTGGGTATGTCATGGGAACTTTTTTTTCCAACATTGTGTACGTCATGACTACTTTTTTAACGAAACTTCGTGAATGTTATGAGGATTTTTTTTCCAACTTTGTGAATGTTGCGAGGATTTTTTTTTCAACTTTGTTTTGTCTTGAGTCCTTTTTTTTTCCAAATTTGTGTATGTCATGGGAACTTTTTTTTTCAATTTTGTGAATGTTGTGAGGATTTTTTTTCCAACGTTGTGTATGTTGGAGTCCTTTTTTTCCCAACTTTGTGAATGTTGTGATGATTTTTTTTTCCAACTTTGAGTATGTCGAGTACTTTTTTTTCCAACTTTGTGAATATTGTGAGGACTTTTTTTCCAACTTTGTGTATGTCATGGGAACTTTTTTTTTTCCAACTTTGTGAATTTTGTGAGGACTTTTTTTCCTATTCTGTACATGTCTTGATTACTTTTTTTTCCAATTTTGTGAATGTTGTGAGGACTTTTTTTCCAACTTTGTGTATGTCATGGGTACTTTTTTTTTCCAATGTTGTGTTTTGTCTTCGGTACTTTTTTTCAAACTTTGTGTTTTGTCTTGAGTACTTTTTCTTCCAAATTTGTGTATGTCATTAGTACTTTTTTTTTCCAACTTTTTGAATTTTGTGAGGACTTTTTTTCCTACTTTGTACATGTCTTGAGTACTTTTTTTTTCCAACTTTCTGAATGTTGTGATGATTTTTTTTTCCAACTTTGTGTATATCTTGAATACTTTTTTTTCCAACTTTGAGTATGTCATGGGTACTTTTTTTTCCAATTTTGTGAATGTTGTGAGGATTTTTTTCCAACTTTGTGTATGTCGAGTACTTTTATTTTCCAACTTTGTAGATGTCATGAGTACTTTTTTTCCCAAAATTGTGCATGTTTCGAGTACTTTTTTTCCAACTTTGTGATTGTTGCGAGGATTTTTTTTTCAACTTTGTTTTGTCTTGAGTCCTTTTTTTTCCAAATTTGTGTATGTCATGGGAACTTTTTTTCCAATTTTGTGAATCTTGTGAGGACTTTTTTTTCAACTTTGTGTATGTCATGGGTACTTTTTTTTCCAATTTTGTGTTTTGTCTTCAGTACTTTTTTCAACTTTGTGTTTTGTCTTGAGTACTTTTTCTTCCAAATTTGTGTATGTCATTAGTACTTTTTTTTCCAACTTTGTGAATTTTGTGAGGACTTTTTTTCCTACTTTGTACATGTCTTGAGTCCTTTTTTTTTCCAACTTTCTGAATGTTGTGATGATTTTTTTTTCAACTTTGTGTATATCTTGAATACTTTTTTTTCCAACTTTGAGTATGTCATGGGTACTTTTTTTTCCAATTTTGTGAATGTTGTGAGGATTTTTTTTCCAACTTTGTGTATGTCGAGTACTATTATTTTCCATCTTTGTGGATGTCATGAGTACTTTTTTTTCCAAAATTGTGCATGTTTCGAGTACTTTTTTTCCAACTTTGTGAATGTTGTGATTTTTTTTCAACTTTGTGTATGTCATGGGTATTTTTTTTTCCAACTTTGTGAATGTTGTGATGATTTTTTTCCAACTTTGTGTATGTCTTGAGTCCTTTTTTTTCCCAACTTTGTATATGTGATGGGTACATTTTTTTCCAATTTTGTGAATGTTGTGAGGACTTTTTTTTCCAACTTTGTGTATGTCATGGGTACTTTTTTTTCCAATGTTGTGTTTTGTCTTCAGTACTTTTTTTTCAAACTTTGTGTTTTGTCTTGAGTACTTTTTCTTCCAAATTTGTGTATGTCATTAGTACTTTTTTTTTTCCAACTTTCTGTATGTTGTGATGATTTTTTTTTCAACTTTGTGTATATCTTGAATACTTTTTTTTCCAACTTTGAGTATGTCATGGGTACTTTTTTTTCCAATTTTGTGAATGTTGTGAGGATTTTTTTTCCAACTTTGTGTATGTCGAGTACTATTATTTTCCATCTTTGAGTATGTCATGAGTACTTTTTTTCCAACTTTGTGAATGTTTGTGAGGATTTTTTTTTCCAACTTTGTTTTGTCTTGAGTCCTTTTTTTTTCCAAATTTTTGTATGTCATGGGAACTTTTTTTTCCAATTTTGTGAATGTTGTGAGGATTTTTTTTTTCCAACGTTGTGTATGTCATGGGAACTTTTTTTCTCCAACTTTGTGTATGTCATGAGTCCTTTTTTAACCAAACCTTGTGAATGTTGTGAGGTCTTTTTTTTCCTACTTTGAGTATGTCTTGAGTACTTTTTTTTCCAACTTTGTGTATGTCATGGGTACTTTTTTTTCCTAATTTGAGTATGTCTTGAGTACTTTTTTTTTCAACTTTGGGTATGTCATGGGTACTTTTTTTTCCAATGTTGTGTTTTGTCTTCAGTACTTTTTTTTCAAACTTTGTGTTTTGTCTTGAGTACTTTTTCTTCCAAATTTGTGTGTCATTAGTACTTTTTTTTCCAACTTTCTGAATGTTGTGATGATTTTTTTTTCAACTTTGTGTATGTCTTGAATACTTTTTTTTCCAACTTTGAGTATGTCATGGGAACTTTTTTTTCCAATTTTGTGAATGTTGTGAGGACTTTTTTTTCCAAATTTGTGTATGTCATCAGAACTTTTTTCCAATTTTGTGAATCTTGTGAGGATTTTTTTTCCAACTTTGTGTATGTCGAGTACTTTTATTTTCCAACTTTGTGGATGTCATGAGTACTTTTTTTTCCAACTTTGTGAATGTTTGTGAGGATTTTTTTTTCCAACTTTGTTTTGTCTTGAGTCCTTTTTTTTTCCAAATTTTTGTATGTCATGGGAACTTTTTTTCCAATTTTGTGAATGTTGTGAGGATTTTTTTTTTCCAACGTTGTGTATGTCATGGGAACTTTTTTTTTCCAACTTTGTGTATGTCATGAGTCCTTTTTTAACCAAACCTTGTGAATGTTGTGAGGTCTTTTTTTTCCTACTTTGAGTATGTCTTGAGTACTTTTTTTTCCAACTTTGTGTATGTCATGGGTACTTTTTTTTCCTAATTTGAGTATGTCTTGAGTACTTTTTTTTTCAACTTTGGGTATGTCATGGGAACTTTTTTTTCCAACTTTGTGTACGTCATGACTACTTTTTTAACGAAACTTCGTGAATGTTATGAGGATTTTTTTTCCAACTTTGTGAATGTTGCGAGGATTTTTTTTTCAACTTTGTTTTGTCTTGAGTCCTTTTTTTTTCCAAATTTGTGTATGTCATGGGAACTTTTTTTTTCAATTTTGTGAATGTTGTGAGGATTTTTTTTCCAACGTTGTGTATGTTGGAGTCCTTTTTTTCCCAACTTTGTGAATGTTGTGATGATTTTTTTTTCCAACTTTGAGTATGTCGAGTACTTTTTTTTCCAACTTTGTGAATATTGTGAGGACTTTTTTTCCAACTTTGTGTATGTCATGGGAACTTTTTTTTTTCAATGTTGTGTTTTGTCTTCGGTACTTTTTTTCAAACTTTGTGTTTTGTCTTGAGTACTTTTTCTTCCAAATTTGTGTATGTCATTAGTACTTTTTTTTTCCAACTTTTTGAATTTTGTGAGGACTTTTTTTCCTACTTTGTACATGTCTTGAGTACTTTTTTTTTCCAACTTTCCGAATGTTGTGATGATTTTTTTTCCAACTTTGTGTATATCTTGAATACTTTTTTTTCCAACTTTGAGTATGTCATGGGTACTTTTTTTTCCAATTTTGTGAATGTTGTGAGGATTTTTTTCCAACTTTGTGTATGTCGAGTACTTTTATTTTCCAACTTTGTAGATGTCATGAGTACTTTTTTTCCCAAAATTGTGCATGTTTCGAGTACTTTTTTTCCAACTTTGTGATTGTTGCGAGGATTTTTTTTCAACTTTGTTTTGTCTTGAGTCCTTTTTTTTCCAAATTTGTGTATGTCATGGGAACTTTTTTTCCAATTTTGTGAATCTTGTGAGGACTTTTTTTTCAACTTTGTGTATGTCATGGGTACTTTTTTTTCCAATTTTGTGTTTTGTCTTCAGTACTTTTTTCAACTTTGTGTTTTGTCTTGAGTACTTTTTCTTCCAAATTTGTGTATGTCATTAGTACTTTTTTTTCCAACTTTGTGAATTTTGTGAGGACTTTTTTTCCTACTTTGTACATGTCTTGAGTCCTTTTTTTTTCCAACTTTCTGAATGTTGTGATGATTTTTTTTTCAACTTTGTGTATATCTTGAATACTTTTTTTTCCAACTTTGAGTATGTCATGGGTACTTTTTTTTCCAATTTTGTGAATGTTGTGAGGATTTTTTTTCCAACTTTGTGTATGTCGAGTACTTTTATTTTCCATCTTTGTGGATGTCATGGGTACTTTTTTTCCAAAATTGTGCATGTTTCGAGTACTTTTTTTCCAACTTTGTGAATGTTGTGATTTTTTTTCAACTTTGTGTATGTCATGGGTATTTTTTTTTCCAACTTTGTGAATGTTGTGATGATTTTTTTCCAACTTTGTGTATGTCTTGAGTCCTTTTTTTTTCCAACTTTGTGTATGTGATGGGTACATTTTTTTCCAATTTTGTGAATGTTGTGAGGACTTTTTTTTCCAACTTTGTGTATGTCATGGGTACTTTTTTTTCCAATGTTGTGTTTTGTCTTCAGTACTTTTTTTTCAAACTTTGTGTTTTGTCTTGAGTACTTTTTCTTCCAAATTTGTGTATGTCATTAGTACTTTTTTTTTTCCAACTTTCTGTATGTTGTGATGATTTTTTTTTCAACTTTGTGTATATCTTGAATACTTTTTTTTCCAACTTTGAGTATGTCATGGGTACTTTTTTTTCCAATTTTGTGAATGTTGTGAGGATTTTTTTTCCAACTTTGTGTATGTCGAGTACTATTATTTTCCATCTTTGTGGATGTCATGAGTACTTTTTTTTCCAAAATTGTGCATGTTTCGAGTACTTTTTTTCCAACTTTGTGAATCTTGTGAGGATTTTTTTTCCAACTTTGTGTATGTCGAGTACTTTTATTTTCCAACTTTGTGGATGTCATGAGTACTTTTTTTCCAACTTTGTGAATGTTTGTGAGGATTTTTTTTTCCAACTTTGTTTTGTCTTGAGTCCTTTTTTTTTCCAAATTTTTGTATGTCATGGGAACTTTTTTTTCCAATTTTGTGAATGTTGTGAGGATTTTTTTTTTCCAACGTTGTGTATGTCATGGGAACTTTTTTTCTCCAACTTTGTGTATGTCATGAGTCCTTTTTTAACCAAACCTTGTGAATGTTGTGAGGTCTTTTTTTTCCTACTTTGAGTATGTCTTGAGTACTTTTTTTTCCAACTTTGTGTATGTCATGGGTACTTTTTTTTCCTAATTTGAGTATGTCTTGAGTACTTTTTTTTTCAACTTTGGGTATGTCATGGGTACTTTTTTTTCCAATGTTGTGTTTTGTCTTCAGTACTTTTTTTTCAAACTTTGTGTTTCGTCTTGAGTACTTTTTCTTCCAAATTTGTGTATGTCATTAGTACTTTTTTTTCCAACTTTCTGAATGTTGTGATGATTTTTTTTTCAACTTTGTGTATGTCTTGAATACTTTTTTTTCCAACTTTGAGTATGTCATGGGTACTTTTTTTTCCAATTTTGTGAATGTTGTGAGGATTTTTTTTCCAACTTTGTGTATGTCGAGTACTTTTATTTTCCATCTTTGTGGATGTCATGAGTACTTTTTTTTCCAAAATTGTGCATGTTTCGAGTACTTTTTTTCCAACTTTGTGAATGTTGCGAGGATTTTTTTTTCAACTTTGTTTTGTCTTGAGTCCTTTTTTTTCCAAATTTGTGTATGTCATGGGAACCTTTTTTTCCAATTTTGTGAATGTTGTGAGGACTTTTTTTTCCAAATTTGTGTATATCATGGGAACTTTTTTTCCAATTTTGTGAATCTTGTGAGGATTTTTTTTCCAACTTTGTGTATGTCGAGTACTTTTATTTTCCAACTTTGTGGATGTCATGAGTACTTTTTTTTCCAACTTTGTGAATGTTTGTGAGGATTTTTTTTTCCAACTTTGTTTTGTCTTGAGTCCTTTTTTTTTCCAAATTTTTGTATGTCATGGGAACTTTTTTTCCAATTTTGTGAATGTTGTGAGGATTTTTTTTTTCCAACGTTGTGTATGTCATGGGAACTTTTTTTTTCCAACTTTGTGTATGTCATGAGTCCTTTTTTAACCAAACCTTGTGAATGTTGTGAGGTCTTTTTTTTCCTACTTTGAGTATGTCTTGAGTACTTTTTTTCCCAACTTTGTGTATGTCATGGGTACTTTTTTTTCCTAATTTGAGTATGTCTTGAGTACTTTTTTTTTCAACTTTGGGTATGTCATGGGAACTTTTTTTTCCAACATTGTGTACGTCATGACTACTTTTTTAACGAAACTTCGTGAATGTTATGAGGATTTTTTTTCCAACTTTGTGAATGTTGCGAGGATTTTTTTTTCAACTTTGTTTTGTCTTGAGTCCTTTTTTTTTCCAAATTTGTGTATGTCATGGGAACTTTTTTTTTCAATTTTGTGAATGTTGTGAGGATTTTTTTTCCAACGTTGTGTATGTTGGAGTCCTTTTTTTCCCAACTTTGTGAATGTTGTGATGATTTTTTTTTCCAACTTTGAGTATGTCGAGTACTTTTTTTTCCAACTTTGTGAATATTGTGAGGACTTTTTTTCCAACTTTGTGTATGTCATGGGAACTTTTTTTTTTCCAACTTTGTGAATTTTGTGAGGACTTTTTTTCCTATTCTGTACATGTCTTGATTACTTTTTTTTCCAATTTTGTGAATGTTGTGAGGACTTTTTTTCCAACTTTGTGTATGTCATGGGTACTTTTTTTTTCCAATGTTGTGTTTTGTCTTCGGTACTTTTTTTCAAACTTTGTGTTTTGTCTTGAGTACTTTTTCTTCCAAATTTGTGTATGTCATTAGTACTTTTTTTTTCCAACTTTTTGAATTTTGTGAGGACTTTTTTTCCTACTTTGTACATGTCTTGAGTACTTTTTTTTTCCAACTTTCTGAATGTTGTGATGATTTTTTTTTCCAACTTTGTGTATATCTTGAATACTTTTTTTTCCAACTTTGAGTATGTCATGGGTACTTTTTTTTCCAATTTTGTGAATGTTGTGAGGATTTTTTTCCAACTTTGTGTATGTCGAGTACTTTTATTTTCCAACTTTGTAGATGTCATGAGTACGTTTTTTCCCAAAATTGTGCATGTTTCGAGTACTTTTTTTCCAACTTTGTGATTGTTGCGAGGATTTTTTTTTCAACTTTGTTTTGTCTTGAGTCCTTTTTTCTCCGAATTTGTGTATGTCATTGGAACTTTTTTTTGCAATTTTGTGAATGTTGTGAGGATTTTTTTTCCAACGTTGTGTATGTTGGAGTCCTTTTTTTTCCAACTTTGTGTATGTCTTCAGTACTTTTTTTTCCAACTTTGTGAATGTTGTGATGATTTTTTTTTTCCAACTTTGAGTATGTCGAGTACTTTTTTTTTCCAACTTTGCGAATGTTGTGATGATTTTTTTTTTCAACTTTGTGTATACTTCTAGTACTTTTTTCCAACTTTGTGAATATTGTGAGGACTTTTTTTCCAACTTTGTGTATGTCTTGAGTACTTTTTTTTTCCAACTTTGAGTATGTCATGGGAACTTTTTTTTTTCCAACTTTGAGTATGTCATGGGAACTTTTTTTTCCCAACTTTGTGAATGTTGTGATGATTTTTTTTCCAACTTTGTGTATGTCATGGGTACTTTTTTTTTCCAATGTTGTGTTTTTTCTTCAGTACTTTTTTTTTCAACTTTGTGTTTTGTCTTGAGTACTTTTTCTTCCAAATTTGTGTAAGTTATTAGTAATTTTTTTCAACTTTGTGAATTTTGTGAGGACTTTTTTTCCTACTTTGTACATGTCTTGAGTCCTTTTTTTTTCCAACTTTGAGTATGTCATGGGAACTTTTTTTTTTCCAACTTTGAGTATGTCATGGGAACTTTTTTTTCCCAACTTTGTGAATGTTGTGATGATTTTTTTTCCAACTTTGTGTATGTCATGGGTACTTTTTTTTTCCAATGTTGTGTTTTTTCTTCAGTACTTTTTTTTTCAACTTTGTGTTTTGTCTTGAGTACTTTTTCTTCCAAATTTGTGTAAGTTATTAGTAATTTTTTTCAACTTTGTGAATTTTGTGAGGACTTTTTTTCCTACTTTGTACATGTCTTGAGTCCTTTTTTTTTCCAACTTTCTGAATGTTGTGATGATTTTTTTTTCAACTTTGTGTATGTCGACTACTTTTATTTTCCATCTTTGTGGATGTCATGAGTACTTTTATTTTCCATCTTTGTGGATGTCATGAGTACTTTTTTTTCCAAAATTGTGCATGTTTCGAGTACTTTTTTTCCAACTTTGTGAATGTTGCGAGGATTTTTTTTTCAACTTTGTTTTGTCTTGAGTCCTTTTTTTTCCAAATTTGTGTATGTCATGGGAACTTTTTTTCCAATTTTGTGAATCTTGTGAGGACTTTTTTTCCAACTTTGTGTATGTCATGGGTACTTTTTTTTCCAATGTTGTGTTTTGTCTTCAGTACTTTTTTTTTCAACTTTGTGTTTTGTCTTGAGTACTTTTTCTTCCAAATTTGTGTATGTCATTAGTACTTTTTTTTTCCAACTTTGTGAATTTTGTGAGGACTTTTTTTCCTACTTCGTACATGTCTTGAGTCCTTTTTTTTTCCAACTTTCTGAATGTTGTGATGATTTTTTTTTCAACTTTGTGTATATCTTGAATACTTTTTTTTCCAACTTTGAGTATGTCATGGGTACTTTTTTTTCCAATTTTGTGAATGTTGTGAGGATTTTTTTTCCAACTTTGTGTATGTCGAGTACTTTTATTTTCCATCTTTGTGGATGTCATGAGTACTTTTTTTTCCAAAATTGTGCATGTTTCGAGTGCTTTTTTTCCAACTTTGTGAATGTTGCGAGGATTTTTTTTTTCAACTTTGTTTTGTCTTGAGTCCTTTTTTTTCCAAATTTGTGTATGTCATGGGAACTTTTTTTTCCAATTTTGTGAATCTTGTGACGATTTTTTTTCCAACGTTGTGTATGTTGGAGTCCTTTTTTTCCAACTTTGTGTATGTCTTCAGTACTTTTTTATTCCAACTTTGTGCATGTCATGGGAACTTTTTTTTCCAATGCTGTGTTTTGTCTTCAGTACTTTTTTTTTCCAACTTTGCGAATGTTGTGATGATTTTTTTTTTCAACTTTGTGTATACCTTTAGTACTTTTTTTCCAACTTTGTGCATGTCATGGGAACTTTTTTAACCAAACCTTGTGAATGTTGTGAGGTCTTTTTTTTCCTACTTTGAGTATGTCTTGAGTACTTTTTTTTTCAACTTTGGGTATGTCATGGGAACTTTTTTTTCCAACATTGTGTACGTCATGACTACTTTTTTAACAAAACTTCGTGAATGTTATGAGGATTTTTTTTCCAACTTTGTGAATGTTGCGAGGATTTTTTTTTCAACTTTGTTTTGTCTTGAGTCCTTTTTTTCCAAATTTGTGTATGTCATGGGAACTTTTTTTTTCAATTTTGTGAATGTTGTGAGGATTTTTTTTCCAACGTTGTGTATGTTGGAGTCCTTTTTTTTCCAACTTTGTGAATGTTGTGATGATTTTTTTTTCCAACTTTGAGTATGTCGCGTACTTTTTTTTTCCAACTTTGTGAATATTGTGAGGACTTTTTTTCCAACTTTGTGTATGTCATGGGAACTTTTTTTTTTCCAACTTTGTGAATTTTGTGAGGACTTTTTTTCCTATTCTGTACATGTGTTGAGTACTTTTTTTTTTCCAAGTTTGTGAATGTTGTGATGATTTTTTTTCCAACTTTGTGTATGTCTTGAGTACTTTTTTTTCCAACTTTGTTTATGTCATGGGTACTTTTTTTTTCCAATTTTGTGAATGTTGTGAGGACTTTTTTTCCAACTTTGTGTATGTCATGGGTACTTTTTTTTCCAATGTTGTGTTTTGTCTTCAGTACTTTTTTTCAAACTTTGTGTTTTGTCTTGAGTACTTTTTCTTCCAAATTTGTGTATGTCTTGAGTACTTTTTTTTTCCAACTTTCTGAATGTTGTGATGATTTTTTTTTCCAAATTTGTGTATGTCATGGGTACTTTTTTTTCCAATTTTGTGAATGTTGTGAGGATTTTTTTCCAACTTTTTGTATGTCGAGTACTTTTATTTTCCAACTTTGTAGATGTCATGAGTACTTTTTTTCCCAAAATTGTGCATGTTTCGAGTACTTTTTTTCCAACTTTGTGATTGTTGCGAGGATTTTTTTTTCAACTTTGTTTTGTCTTGAGTCCTTTTTTTTCCAAATTTGTGTATGTCATGGGAACTTTTTTTTCCAATTTTGTGAATGTTGTGAGGATTTTTTTTCCAACGTTGTGTATGTTGGAGTCCTTTTTTTTCCAACTTTGTGTATGTCTTCAGTACTTTTTTTTCCCACTTTGTGAATGTTGTGATGATTTTTTTTTTCCAACTTTGAGTATGTCGAGTACTTTTTTTTTCCAACTTTGCGAATGTTGTGATGATTTTTTTTTTCAACTTTGTGTATACTTCTAGTACTTTTTTTCCAACTTTGTGAATATTGTGAGGACTTTTTTTCCAACTTTGTGTATGTCTTGAGTACTTTTTTTTTCCAACTTTGAGTATGTCATGGGAACTTTTTTTTTTCCAACTTTGAGTATGTCATGGGAACTTTTTTTTTTCCAACTTTGTGAATGTTGTGATGATTTTTTTTCCAACTTTGTGTATGTCATGGGTACTTTTTTTTTCCAATTTTGTGTTTTTTCTTCAGTACTTTTTTTTTCAACTTTGTGTTTTGTCTTGAGTACTTTTTCTTCCAAATTTGTGTAAGTTATTAGTAATTTTTTTCCAACTTTGTGAATTTTGTGAGGACTTTTTTTCCTACTTTGTACATGTCTTGAGGCCTTTTTTTTTCCAACTTTCTGAATGTTGTGATGATTTTTTTTTCAACTTTGTGTATATCTTGAATACTTTTTTTTCCAACTTTGAGTATGTCATGGGTACTTTTTTTTCCAATTTTGTGTTTTGTCTTCAGTACTTTTTTCAACTTTGTGTTTTGTCTTGAGTACTTTTTCTTCCAAATTTGTGTATGTCATTAGTACTTTTTTTTTCCAACTTTGTGAATTTTGTGAGGACTTTTTTTCAACTTTGTGTATGTCTTGAGTAGTTTTTTTTCTAACTTTGTGAATGTTGTGATGATTTTTTTTCCAACTTTGTGTATGTCTTGAGTACTTTTTTTTTTCAACTTTGTGTATGTCATGGGTACTTTTTTTTCCAACTTTGTGAATGTTGTGAGGATTTTTTTTTCCAACTCCTTGTATATCGTGACACCTTTTTTTCCAACTTTGTGTATGTCATGGGTACTTTTTTTTTCCACTTCGTGAATTTTGTGAGGATTTTTTTCCAACTTTGTGTATGTCATGGATACTCTTTTTCCAACTTTGTTAATGTTTTGAGTCCTTTTTTTCCAACTTTGAGTATGTATAGGGTACTTTTTTTTCCGAACTTCGTGTATGTCATGGGAACTTTTTTTTTTCCAACTATGTGTATGTCATGAGTACTTTTTTAACCAAACTTTGTGAATGTTTTGAGGATTTTTTTTCCAACTTTGTGCATGTCATGGGTACTTTTTTTCCAACTTTGTGTATGTCATGGGAAGTTTTTTTTTCCAATGTTGTGTTTTATCTTCAGTACTTTTTTTTCCAACTTTGTGTATGTCATGAGGACTTTTTTTTTTCCAACTCCTTGTATATCGTGACAACTTTTTTTTCAGACTTTGTGTATGTTGTGAGTACTTTTTTAACCAAACTTTGTGAATGTTATGAGGATTTTTTTTCCAACTTTGTGTATGTCATGGGTACTTTTTTTCCCCAACTTTGTGTATGTCATGGGAACTTTTTTTTTCCAACTATGTGTATGTCATGAGTACTTTTTTAACCAAACTTTGTGAATGTTATGAGGATTTTTTTTCCAACTTTGTGTATGTCATGGGTACTTTTTTTCCCCAACTTTGTGTATGTCATGGGAACTTTTTTTTTCCAACTATGTGTATGTCATGAGTACTTTTTTAACCAAACTTTGTGAATGTTGTGAGGATTTTTTTTCCAACTTTTTGTATGTCATGGGTACTTTTTTTCCAACTTTGTGTATGTCATGGGAACTTTTTTTTCCAATGTTGTGTTCTGTCTGCACTCCTTTTTTTTTCCAACTTTGTGTATGTCATGAGGACTTTTTTTTCCAACTCCTTGTATATCGCAACAACTTTTTTTCAGACTTTGTGTATGTTGTGAGGATTTTTTTTCCAACTTTGAGTATTTCTTGAGTACTTTTTTTTCCAACTTTGTGAATGTTGAGAGGACTTTTTTTTCCAACTCCTTGTATATCGTGACAACTTTTTTTTCAGACTGTGTATGTTGTGAGTACTTTTTTAACCAAACTTTGTGAATGTTATGAGGATTTTTTTTCCAACTTTGTTAATGTCTCGAGTACTTTTTTTTTCCAACCCTGAGTATGTATAGGGTACTTTTTTTCCATCTTTGTTAATGTCTTGAGGACTTTTTTTCTCAACTATGTCAATGTTGTGAGGTCTTTTTTTTCCAACTTCTTGTATATCGTGACGACTTTTTTTTCAGACTTTGTGTATGTTGTGAGTGTTTTGTTTTCCTATTCCTGTACGTCATGTTTTTTTTGCCAACTACCAGTATATTGCGAGTACTTGTGAGAGCGTAGCTCAGTGGTAAAGTACCTGCTTGATATGTTTGAGGTCCTGATTTCGATTCTTGGCATCTCCACTGTAAGTCGCTTTTGATAAAATTGCCTGCTAATATTCCCACCTTTGGTAAGTCATGCGTATTTCTTTCCCAAAGTCCTGTTTGTCACGAGGACTTTTTCTCCTACCTTCCTGAATGTCCTGTTTTTTTTCCTACTTCCTGTATGTCATGATAATTTTTTTTCAATTTCCTGTATGTAGCAAGGATTTTCTTCCATCTTAATGTATGTCCCGAGTTTTTTATTTTCCAAGTTCGTGTAAGTCACAAGTACTTTTTTCTAATTTATATGTGGTGACTTTGTCGTGAGTACTTTTTTTTCCAACTTTGTGTGTTGTGAGTGTTTTGCTTTCTTACTTCCTGTATGTCATGTTTTTTTTTCCAACTTTATGTATGTTATAAGTGTTTTCCACCATAGTGAGAGTGTAGCTCAGTGGCAACGTTCATGCTTGGTGTGTTTGAGGTCCTGGTTTCGAATCCTCGTGTCTCCACTGTAAGTTGATTTGGATCAAAGTGTCTGACACTTATGGTATTTTTTTTCCAACGTCCTGCATGTCCAGTTTTTTTCCAACTTCCAGTGCGTCGCAAAGATTTTTTTTCCTACTTCCGGTATGTCGCTTTTTTTTTTTTTCCAACTTCCTGTGTGTCACAAGTATTTTTTTTTCAAACTTCGTATATGTCATGAGTACTTTTTTTTTCACACTTTGTGTATGTTGTGAGTAATTTTTTTCCCACTCCCTGTATGTCACAATTTTTTTTTTCCAACTTCATGAATGTCCTGAGTTTTTTATTTTCCAACTTCGTGTAAGTCACAAGTATTTTTTTTCCAAGGTGTTATATGTAACATTTTTTTTCCAATTTAAAGTTTGACAACATAGACGAAGTTTAAATAAAAAGTACACACACACAACATATAAATTGTTGAGTTTTTTTTCCATCTTCCTGTATCTCAAGAGAACTTTTTCTTTCCAACATCCTGTATGTAGCAAGGATTTTTTTCCGACTTTCTGTGTGTCATGAGTCCTTTTGTTTTCCAAGCCTTCAAATGTCATGGTTATTTGGTTTTCCTACATAATTTATGTCGCGACTTTTTTTTTTTCCAACTTCCTATATTTGATTTTTTTTTTTCCAGTTTCCTGTATGGCGCGTTTACTTTTTTTCTTGTATGTCCCGAGTTTTTTTTTTTCAACTTCGTGTAAGTCATGAGTATTTTTTTTCCAAGTTCTTATATGGCCCATATTTTTTTTTTCCAATACATATGTGGTAAGTATTTTTTTTTCCAACTTTGTGTATGTCGTGAGTGCTTTTTTTCCTTCTTCCAGTTTGTCACATTTTTTTTCCAACTTCCTGTGTCACAAGTATTTTTTCTGACTACCTGTATGTCTTGATTACTTTTTTTTTCCCAACTTTTATTTGTGTTTTTTTTCCATTTCCTGTATGTAACACGTATTTTTTTTCTTGTATGTCAGAAGTATTTTTTTTTCCAAGTTTTCAAATATCATGAGTATTTTTTTTCCTACATAATGTATGTCGCGAGTTGTTTTTTTTCCAACTTCCAACACAAAGATGGAGAAAAAAAGTACTTAATATATAGTAGAAGTTGGAAAAAGACATACTCGTGACATGCACAAAGTTAGAAAAAAAAGTTCTCACGACATAAAACAACTTCGTGTTTGTTGTAAGTTGTTTTTTTTCCAACTTTGTGAATGTTGTGAGGACTTTTTTTTCAGACTTCGTGTTTGTCATGAGTGTTTTGTTTTCCCACTCAGTGTATGGCACGGTTTTTTTTTCCAACTTCAAGTTTGTTGCAAGTGTGTGTGTGTCATAGTGAGTGTGTAGCTCAGTGCTAAAGTTCATGCTTTGTATGTTCGAGGTCCTGGTTTCGATTCCTGGTGTCTCCACTTTATGTTGATTTGGATCAAAGTGTCTGTAACTTATGTTATTTCATGCATGTTTCTTTTCCAACCTCCTGTTTGTCCAGAGTAGGTTTTTTTCCTACTTCCGGTATGTCACATTTTTTCTTTCCTACTTCTAGTGTGTCACAAGTATTTTTTTCCAACTTTGTTTAAATCGTGAGTACATTTTTTTCCAACTTTGTGAATGTTTTGAGGACTTTTTTTTCCAACTTTGTATACGTCGTCAGTATGTTTTTTTTCCTTCCTTCTTTTATGTCCCGAGTTTTTTTTTCAACTTTGTGTAGGTCACAAGTAGTTTTTTCCAAGGTCTTATATGGCACATGTTTTTTTCCAATATATATGTCGCAAGTATTTTTTTTTCCAACTCTGTGTATGTCGTGAGTGCTTTTTTTCCTACTTCCGGTTTGTCATATTTTTTTTCCAACTTCCTGTGTGTCACAAATATTTTTTTCCGACTACCTGTATGTCTCAAGTTCCCAACTTGTATGTGTGTTTTTTTCCATTTCCTGTATGTAACACATATTTTTTTTCCAACTTCCTGTATGTCAGAAGTATTTTTTTTCCCAAGTTTTCAAATATCATGAGTATTTTTTTCCTACACAATGTATGTCGCGACTTCTTTTTTTTCCAACTTCCGATAAGTGATTTTTTTTTTCCCAATTCCTTTATGGCGCGATTACTTTTTTTCCGAAGTTCTTGTATGTCGTGAGTTTTATTTCCAACTTCATGTAAGTCATGAGTATTTTTTTTCCGACGTACAGAAAGTAGGAAAAAAATTAATACTCATGACATTTGAAAACTTGGAAAAAAATACTTATGAAATACACAAAATTGGAAAAAAAAGGACTCAAGACATTTAAATAAAAAAAAAAAGCCATGTAATACATTTGAAAAACAATAATCGTGACTTACATGACGTTGGAAAAAAAATACTTGTGACATACATGACGTTGGAAAAAAAACTTTGTTACATACAGGAAGTTGGAAAAAACCATTCTCATGACATACAGGAAGTGGGAAAAAAAAACTCGGGATAGACAGTAACGTAGGAAAAAAAGTACTCACAACATACAAAAAAAAACTACTCAAAACATACTCGCAACATATAAATTGTAAAAACATTGGAAAAAAAAATATTTGTGCCTTGGAAAAAAATACTTGTGACTTACATGAAGTTGGAAAACAAAAACTCAGGACATACAAGAACTTTGAAAAAAGAGTAATCATGCCATACAGGAAATTGGAAAAAAAGGAAACAAAATACTCATGACTATCAAAAACTTGGAAAAAAATACTTGTGACATAAAAAGTTGAAAAAAAAGAATACTTCTGACCAACAGCAAGTTGGAAAAAAAATATTTGTGACCTTCAGAAAGTTGGAAAAACACACACAAAGAGGGAGAAAAAAAGTACTTAATACATGGAGGAAGTTGAAAAAAGACATACAACATGCACAAAGTTAGGAAAAAAAGAACTCACAACAAATAAAATGGAATAAAAAAAAGGGCCATATAAGACCTTGAAAAAAACTTGTGACTTACATGAAGTTGGGAAAAAAAAGTACTCACGACATAAACAACTTCGTGTTTGTCGTAAGTTGTTTTCTTTCCAACTTTGTGAATGTTGTGAGGACTTTTTGTCCAGCTTCATGTTTGTCACGAGTGTTTTGTTTTCCCACTTCCTTTAAGGCACGTTTTCTTTCCCAACTTCCAACGTGTTGCGAGTGTTTCCTCTTTAATGTGAGTGCAGCTCAGTGGAAACATTCGTGCTTTGAACATTTGAGTTCCTGGTTCGATTCCTCGCATTTTCACTGTAAGTTGATTTGGATCAAAGTGTCTGTTATTTATGTCATACATGTTTCTTTTCCTACCTTCTTTTATGTCCCGAGTTTTTTTTTTCAACTTTGTGAAAGTCACAAGTAGTTTTTCCCAAGGTCTTATATGGCACATGTTTTTTTCCAATATATATGTCACGAGTATTTTTTTTTTCCAACTCTGTGTATGTCATGAGTGCTTTTTTTCCTACTTCCGGTTTGTCATATTTTTTTTCCAACTTCCTGTGTGTCACAAGTATTTTTTCCGACTACCTGTATGTCTCAAGTTCCCAACTTGTATGTGTGTTTTTTTCCATTTCCTGTATGTAACACATATTTTTTTTCCAACTTCCTGTATGTCAGAAGTATTTTTTTTTCCAAGTTTTCAAATATCATGAGTATTTTTTTTCCTACATCCTGTATGTCGCGACTTCTTTTTTTTCCAACTTCCTATAAGTGATTTTTTTTTTCCCAATTCCTTTATGGCGCGATTACTTTTTTTGCGAAGTTCTTGTATGTCGTGAGTTTTATTTCCAACTTCATGTAAGTCATGAGTATTTTTTTTCCGACATACAGAAAGTAGGAAAAAAATTAATACTCATGACATTTGAAAACTTGGAAAAAAATACTTGTGACGTATAAAAACTTGGAAAAAATACTTATGAAATACACCAAGTTGGAAAAAAAAGGACTCAAGACATTTAAATTAAAAAAAAAGCCATGTAATACATTTGAAAAAAAATACTCGTGACTTACATGACGTTGGAAAAAAAAATACTCGTGACATACATGACGTTGGAAAAAAAACTTTGTTACATACAGGAAGTTGGAAAAAACCATTCTCATGACATACAGGAAGTGGGAAAAAAAAAACTCGGGATAGACAGTAAGGTAGGAAAAAAAGTACTCACAACATACATAAAAAAACTACTCAAAAGATACTCGCAACATATAAATTGTAAAAACATTGGAAAAAAAAATGTGCCTCAGAAAAAAAATACTTGTGACTTACATGAAGTTGGAAAACAAAAACTCAGGACATACAAGAACTTTGAAAAAAGAGTAATCATGCCATACAGGAAATTGGAAAAAAAGGAAACAAAATACTCATGACTATCAAAAACTTGGAAAAAAATACTTGTGACATAAAAAGTTGAAAAAAAAGAATACTTCTGACCAACAGCAAATTGGAAAAAAAATATTTGTGACCTTCAGAAAGTTGGAAAAACACACACAAAGAGGGAGAAAAAAAGTACTTAATACATGGAGGAAGTTGAAAAAAAACATACAACATGCACAAAGTTAGGAAAAAAAGAACTCACAACAAATAAAATGGAATAAAAAAAAGGGCCATGTAAGACCTTGAAAAAAACCTTGTGACTTACATGAAGTTGGGAAAAAAAGTACTCACGACATAAACAACTTCGTGTTTGTCGTAAGTTGTTTTCTTTCCAACTTTGTGAATGTTGTGAGGACTTTTTGTCCAGCTTCATGTTTGTCACGAGTGTTTTGTTTTCCCACTTCCTTTAAGGCACGTTTTTTTGCACGCTTTGAACATTTGAGTTCCTGGTTCGATTCCTGGCATTTTCACTGTAAGTTGATTTGGATCAAAGTGTCTGTTATTTATGTCATACAGTCATACATGTTTCTTTTCCTACCTTCTTTTATGTCCCGAGTTTTTTTTTCAACTTTGTGAAAGTCACAAGTAGTTTTTCCCAAGGTCTTGTATGGCACATGTTTTTTTCCAATATATATGTCGCGAGTATTTTTTTTTTCCAACTCTGTGTATGTCGTGAGTGCTTTTTTTCCTACTTCCGGTTTGTCATATTTTTTTTCCAACTTCCTGTGTGTCACAAGTATTTTTTCCGACTACCTGTATGTCTTGAGTATCTTTTTTTTTCCAACTTGTATGTGTGTTTTTTTTCCATTTCCTGTATGTCAGAAGTATTCATGAGTATTTTTTTTCCTACACGATGTATGTCGCAACTTTTTTTTTTTCCAACTTCCTATATGTGATTTTTTTTTTCCCAAATTCCTTTATGGCGCAATTACTTTTTTTCCGAAGTTCTTGTATGTCATGAGTTTTATTTCCAACTTCATGTAAGTCATGAGTATTTTTTTCTGACATACAGAAAGTAGGAAAAAATTAATACTCATGACATTTGAAAACTTGTGATGTATAAGAACTTGGAAAAAAAATACTTATGAAATACAAGAGGTTAGAAAAAAAAGTACTTGCGACATTTAAATTGAAAAAAAAAAAAGCCATATAATACATTGGAAAAAAAATACTCGCGACTTACATGACGTTGGAAAAAAAACTTTGTTACATACAGGAAGTTGGAAAAAAACATTCTCATGACATACAGGAAGTGGGAAAAAAAAACTCGGGATAGACAGTAACGTAGGAAAAAAAGTTCTCACAACATACAAAAAAAACTACTCAAGACAAACTCGCAACATATAAATTGTAAAAACATTGGAAAAAAAATATGTGCCTTGGAAAAAAAATACTTGTGACTTACATGAAGTTGGAAAAAAAACATACTCACAACATGCACAAAGTTAGAAAAAAACTTTCTTTTTTCCAACTTCCTATATGTGATTTTTTTTTCCAAATTCCTTTAGGGCGCGATTACTTTTTTTTGCGAAGTTCTTGTATGTCGTGAGTTTTATTTCCAACTTCATGTAAGTCATGAGTATTTTTTTTCCGACATACAGAAAGTAGAAAAAAAAATTAATACTCATGACATTTGAAAACTCGGAAAAAAATACTTGTGACGTATAAAAACTTGGACAAAAAAATATTTATGAAATACACGAAGTTGGAAAAAAAAGGACTCAAGACATTTAAATAAAAAAAAAAAAGCCATATAATATATTGGAAAAAAATACTTACATGAAGTAGGAAAAAAAAAACTCGGGAAATACATGAAGTTGGAAAAATATCTACTCACGACATGCACAAAGTTAGAAAAAAAATGTACTCACAACATACTTGCAACAAATAAAATGGAATAAAAAAAAGGGCCATGTAAGACCTTGGAAAAAAACCTTGTGACTTACATGAAGTTGGAAAAAAAAATTACTCACAACATAACCAACTTCGTGTTTGTCGTAAGTTGTTTTTTTCCAACTTTGTGAATGTTGTGAGGACTTTTTGTCCAGCTTCATGTTTGTCACGAGTGTTTTGTTTTCCCACTCAGTGTAAGGCACGTTTTTTTTCCAACTTGGAGTGTGTTGCAAGTGTTTTTTCATGAATGTGAGTGTGTAGCTCAGTGCTAAAGTTCATGCTTTGAACGTTTGAGGTGCTGGTTTCCATTCCTGGCTTCACTGTAAGTTGATTTGGGTAAAAGTGTCTGCCACTTATGGCAGGTCATGCATAGTTTTTTTCCAACTTCCTGTGTGTTACAAGTATTTTTTTTCCAACTTTGTTTAAATCATGAGTACTTTTTTTTCCAGGTTTTCAAATGTCGTGATTATTTTTTTTCCAATTTCCTGTATGGCGCGATTACTTTTTTTCCAAAGTTCTTGTATGTCGCAAGTTTTTTTTTCAACTTCATGTAAGTCACGAGTATTTTTTTTCCAACATACAGAAAGTAGGAAAAAAAACAATACTCATGACATTTGAAAACTTGGAAAAAATACTTATGAAATACACAAAGTTAGAAAAAAAAGTACTCGCAACATTTAAATTGAGAAAAAAAAAGCCATATAATACATTGGAAAAAAAATTCTCGTGACTTACAGGAAGTTGGCAAAAATAAAACTCGGGACGTACATGAAGTTGGAAAAAAATCTTTGTCACATACAAGTGAAGTGGGAAAAAAAAAGGACTAACGACACATGCGAAGTTGGAGAAAATAAGTATTCAAGACATAATCGCAACATATAAATTGTAAAAAAATTGGAAAAAAAAATATGTGTCAAATAAGACCTCGGAAAAAAAATACTCGTGACAGACAAGAAGTTGGAAACAAAAAACTTGGGACATACAAGAACTTTGAAAAAAAAAGTAAACGCGCCGTACAGGAAACTGGAAAAAAAAGTCACATATAGGAAGTTGGAAAAAAAATAGTTGCGACATACAGGATGTAGGAAAAAAATTCTCATGACATATAAGAACTTGGAAAAAAAAATACCTCTGACATACAGCAAGTTGGAAAAAAAAAGTCTCAGGACAAACAGGAAGTAGGAAAAAAAAACTTGCTGCATACAGGAAGTTGGAAAGAAAAAGTTCTCATGAGATACAGGAAGTTGGGAAGAAAAGAACTCACGACATACACAAAGTTGGGAAAATAAATGTTTCAGGAGCTACAGGAAGTTGGAAAAAACACACACAAAGCTGGGAAAAAAAGTACTTGATACATAAACTAACTTGGAAAGAAAATTCTCGCAAAATACAGGAAGTTGGAAAGAAAAAGTTCTCTTAACGTACAGGAAGTATAAAAAAAACATATAGGAATACAGGAATACAAACAGGAAGTTTGGAAAAAACATACGCACGAAATACTTGCAACAAATAAATTGGAAAAAAAAGGGCCATATAAGACTTTGGAAAAAAAACTTGTGACTAACATGGAGTTGGAAAAAAAAAGTACTCGAGAAAATATACGAAGTTGGAAAAAAAAAGTACTCACGACATATACAACTTTGTGTATGTAGTAAGTTGTTTTTTTTCCAACTTTGTGCATGTTGTGAGGACTTCTTTTCCAAACTTCCTGTATGTCAAGAGATTTTTTTCTTTCCAACTTCCTTTATGTAGCAAGGATTTTTTTCCTCCTCCCAGTGTGTCACTTTTTTTCCAACTTCCTGTATGTCGAAGAATTTTTTTTTTTCCAAGTTCCTCTATATATCCAATACTTTTTTTTCCCCATCTTTGTATGTTTTTTCCAACTTCCTGCAGGCCACACATATTTTTTTCCCACCATGCTGTATGTCCCGAAACATTTTTTATCCTACTTCCTGTATGTCCGGAGTTTTTTTTTCCAACTTCTTGTAAGTCACAAGTACTTTTTTTTCCAATGTCTCATATGGCCTTTTTTTTTTCCAATTTAAATGTCGCAAATATGTCTCAAGTACATTTTTTTCAAACTTTGTGTGTCCTGAGTTGTTTTTCCTACTTCTGTATGTCCTCAGTATTTTTTTTTTCCAACTTCGTCATAGTTACGAGTATTTATTTTCCAAGGTCTTATATGGCACTTTTTTTTTCCAATTCATATGTCGCATGTATGTCGTGGGTACTTTTTTTTCCAACTTCATGTATGTCACGAGTATTTTTTTTTCCAAGTTTTTGAATGTCACAAGTATTTTTTTCCTACTTATTGTACGTTTGTTTTTTTCAATTCCTTTTATGTTGCAAGTATTTTTTTTCCAACTTGTGCGAGTACTTTCTTTTCCAAGTTCTTGTAAGTCGTGAATAATATTTTTTTTCAAATTTCCTGACTGTCACGCATTTTTTTCTTCCAACTTCCTGTATGTCTTGATTTTTTTTCCAACTTCCTGAATGTCGAGAGGATTTTTTCTCCTATTTCTGTTATGTCACGCACATCTTTTTTCCAGCTTCCAGTATTTCACAATATTTATTTTTTCCAATTTCTTGTATGTGACGAGTTTTATTATTATTTTTCCAATTACTTATACGTCCTGAGTATTTTTCTTCCTACTTCCTGTATGTTGCGAGTATTTTTTTTCCAAGTATTTATTTGGTACTTTTTTTTTTTGGAATTTTTTTTTTCAAACGCATGTCCTATATATATTTTTCCTTACTTCCTGTATGTTGCGAGTATTTTTTTTCCTACTTTGAGTACATTGGGAGTATTTTGTTTTCAAGTTCTTATATGTTTCGCACATTTTTTTTTCCAACTTCCTGTATGTCGCGAGTGTTTTTGTGTCCTACTTCCTGTTTGCCCAGGCTCTTGCCAGTGTGTGCAGTGTGTGCAGTGTGTGCAGTGTGTGGGTGCAGGTGTGTGTTGTTGCCCCACCTGGTCACGTATGGAGTGACACCTGCCGTACTCGGCCTCCGTGCTGAAGGACACGCAGCCGACCAGCCGTGTTCCCGTCAGCGCCGTCACGCCGTCGTCGTACACGGCGAGCACACACAGCTCGTAGTCCCGCGACGACGCCAGGTCGCTGAGCAGGAAGTACTTGTGATTGGCCGGGATCATCCTGGGAGGCGGGAGGGGGCGGGACTTTTAATCCGGCAAGACAAGGGTTCGAACATGGGTGGAAACCACCCAAGTACCACACACACACACACACACACACACACACAGCTGTTTCCCCCAGTTCATAAAACAAATACATTCCTGTATGTTGGTGCATTCATTCACTGTGTGTGTGTGTGTGTGTGTGTATGTGTGTGTGTGTGTGTGTGTCCTTCAACCTGCCAGCTGAAGGTTCAGTGGTGATTCAATGGTCGGGTTCAAGGCGACGGGGTGTCAAGGACAAGGACTCACTGAGATACAAACATATTCAATGTGTGTGTGTGTGTGTGTGTGAGTGTGTGTGTGTGTGTGTGTGTGAGTGTGTGTGTGTGTGTGTGAGTGTGTGTGTGTGTGTTTCCTCTACATTATTCAGCTGTCAGGCGAGGGCAGGACGCCACCTATTTATCAACACTGGAACTGGAGGAGACAAGAGGAGGAATGGAATTATACACTCTACCCTGACCCTGTGTGTGTGTGTGTGTGAGAGAGAGAGAGTGTCTTTATGGTTGTGTATCTGTGTATGTGTGTGTGTGTGTGTGTGTGTGTGTGTGTGCGTGCGTGTTTGTGTGTGTCTGACAGGTCTTTGTGTGTATATGTGTGTGTCAAGGAGAATATAAAACAACACACAAGAGACACAGTTTTCTAAAGGGGGGTTGTGTGCGTGTGTGTGTGTATCTATGTGTGTGTGTGTGTGTATCTATGTGTGTGTGTGTGTGTGTGTATCTATGTGTGTGTGTCTATGTGTGTGTGTGCAGATTTTACTGGATTTATCTCATAATGATCATGAGACTGCAGGAGAAAAAGGACGCGACAGAAAGCAAGGAATGAATGGAGGAGTGAATGAAGGAGTGAATGGAAGAGTGAATGAAAGAGTGGATGGAAGAGTGAATGGAGGAGTGAATGGAGGAGTGGATGGAAGAGTGAATGGAGGAGTGAATGAAGGAGTGAATGGAGGAGTGAATGGAGGAGTGAATGGAGGAGTGAATGAAGGAGTGAAAGGAGGAGTGAATGAAGGAGTGAATGGAGGAGTGGATGGAGGAGTGAAAGGAGGAGTGAATGAAGGAGTGAATGGAGGAGTGAATGAAGGAGTGAAGCCCCAGATGACGTCACAATGAAATGAAGTGTTTTCTGCAGAAGCTGCAGCTCCTCCTTCCTTCTTTCCTTCTCTGGTTCCTTCCTTCATGTCGCTCCCCATTTGTCCTTTGAAAAGCAGGGACATGGTAATTGAAGATGCACACACACACACACACACACACACACACACTGACACTCACACTCACACACACACTCACACACACACTCACACTCACACACTCACACACTCACACACACACTCACACACACACCCTGCATGCCAAAGCCAGTGCTGATGTGGAACAAAGAATCGATACATTCATTTCCTGACTGCTGACACAGGCCTGACTCCTCCTCCTCCTCCTGCAGGTGTGTGTGTGTGTGTGTGTGTGTGTGTGTGTGTGTGTGTGTGTGTGTGTGTGTGTGAGTGTGAGTGTGAGTGTGTGTGTGTGTGTGTATGTGTGTGTGTGTGTGTGTGTGGAGGGTAAACCCAGGCAGGTTATCTGCTGCTCGGGGCCAGAACGGATCAGCAGGAGGTGAATATTTATGTGAAAATTACAACATCCCTCCTCCACCACCTCTTCTTCTTCTTCTTCTCCTCCTTCTTCTTCTTCTTCTTCTCCTCCTTCTTCTTCTTCTTCTTCTTCTTCTGCTTCTTCTTCTTCTTCTTCTATCACCTGCAGGTTTGAGCTCCATGATGGCAGACCAAGCCATGTCAGTTTATTCCAGGGAGGATCTCGTCCAATCAGACGTGAGGGTTCCCCTGGGGCGAGGAGGCCTGATTGGTCGAGGCCCTCCAGGGGAGCGTCGTCAGTCTGAGATCTTCTTGGTCGGACGTGTTCCTCAGAAGGAGGTCCTGTAGAGGCGGCCGTTGCTCTGCGTCCCTACCTTCTGCAGAACTCCATTCAGAAAATGGGCGCTTTAAGGCGTGCCGTGTGTGGCTCTCTTCCTGCCCGCCTCCCTGAACGCCATTCATTCCGGATCAGCCGAACCCCATTCACAAAACCACGGTTTTAAACATTTCCAGGGAAAGGAGACGTGCAAACGCACGCCATCCGTTCGCCGCCATTTCCTTCCAGATCCTCCACTCATTATGAAAGCCGAGATAACTTGACTTGAGCACAACCGTCGCTCAGCCCCCCCCCCCCCGTTCGTCAGCCTGTGGTTCGTCCCGGTTGCGTTGCTAGGATACGGTGCTGACGAGGATCTGCTCCGGGAGTCTCGTCTTGAGATCCCACTTCTGTCCCGGCGGCGCCGCGTTTAAGCCAGTTCAGCATTAAAGTTCCCAGGATGGAACATCAGCGGGCGCCGCATTACAACACGCTTATGACTGTGCAATAACACTGTAATAACAGTCTTACAACAGTGTAACAAGGACATAGTAACATTGAAAAGTGTACAATAACAACACCACTGCACAACAGCAACACTCGGCGTAACAACACCAATAACAGTGTAACAACAATACCAACAGTGTAACCCTGATCTAATAGTGCAACAACACAACAGTGTAACTCCCTAACAACAGTGTAATTACTCTGTAACAACAGTGTCACAACACCGTAATACCAGGGTAACAACTCCTGACAACAATGTAAGAACAGTACAACAACACTGCAGCATATAAACACTGCAGCAACGCTGTAATTACACTGTAAAAAGTGTACCACCACTGTAACAACAGTGTAACAACACTGTAACAACAGTGTAACAACAGTGTACCACCAAACTAGCGCCACAATAACAGTGTAACATCAATACCAACAGTGTAACCCTGTACTAATAGTGCAACAACACTGTCATAACAGTGTAACTCCCTAACAACAGTGTAATTACTCTGTAACAACAGTGTCACAACACTGTGACAACCCCGTAATAGCAGGGTAACAACTCCTGACAACAATGTAATAACAGTACGACAACACTGCAGCATATAAACACTGCAATAACGCTGTAATTACACTGTAAAAAGTGTACCAACACTGTAACAACACCGTAATAACAGTGTAAGAACAGTGTAACAACAATGTCACAACACTGTGACAACACCATAATAGCAGGGTAACAACTCCTGACAACAATGTAATAACAGTGCGAAAACACTGCAGCATATAAACACTGCAACAACGCTGTGATAACACTGTGAAACGTGTATTAGCATGTGCATCAACAGCGTAACAACACCATAACAACAGTATAATTACCCTGTAACACCGCAGGATGAGCATAATAACAGTGTAACACTGTAATTACACTATAACAAGTGTACTACCACTGTAACAACACCATAATAACAGCGTATCTCCACTGCCAACACTGTGACGACGGTGTAGCAACACGGTTTCATGCGTTGCTATGACAACGCTCACCTGTATATGAGGATGTCGTCGGTGGAGCTGTTGTACTGGACCTGGTACATGCGGACCCCGGGGATGTGGTTCTGGGGAGGCCACCTGATGGTGGCCGAGCTGGAGGTCAGCTCCGACACGCTGACCCTCTGCTGCTCGGCCCGGGGGAACCCGCCGCTCACGTTGGACTTGATGGAGGTGGGGATGTCCGAGGGCCCCGGGTCCAGGTCCAGCTTGGGGTCGTAGTGCGGCGAGGGGTTGACCACCAGCTCCACCGGCGCCGTGGCTTCTCCCGCCGCGTTGGACGCGATGCAGGTGAAGGTCCCCGAATCCTACGGGGAGGAAGAGGGGGAGCTTTATTCCAGACATGTATGCTCGGTTCTTCTGGGACGCAACGAGCCGTGGACTCCGGACGGCCTTCACAGCTAGAGATGATGATGAAGAAGGTCCATTTACGAGGACGGCGGGTCAGGATGGAGCTGCGCGGACTCCGAACATCTTGTCCTCGTTTGGGGACACGGGATTCCCGGGAGGCCTCCTGAGATCCGAGGCTTCGGCTCGGACGTCATTATGACAAGATGCTGACGGCCATCCGAGGTGAGCGGGAGCTCGTGATCTTCAACATTAGCTGACAACACGAGCTACGCTAGCATGGAAATATCCTGAGATGAGGACACTTTTGGGGAACCTTGAGAAGGACGAACCGGAGCTTGAGGGACCTGAGCTACAGGAAAGGAGCGTGAGGTTCTGCGAGCTCCACGCAGAGGTTCTCCAGATGTTCTACATACCTTGACGGAGGCTTTGAGGATGTCCAGCGAGCCGTTCTCGTAGCAGAGGGTTCTGGAGGAGTTCCCGATGACCTTGCTGTCGGGGCTGACCCAGTGGGTGGACGGCTCGGGGTCTCCGATGGACCTGCAGCGCAGGCTGACCTCCTGGCCCTCCATCACGAACATCTTGGAGGTGTGGCGGGTGATCATGGGCGGCTCGCACACGAACTCCTCCTGGGGAGGAACGTCGGAGAACGTCAGGGTCACTCAGGGTACCTTCTCCTGACTCTCCAACCCCCAAAGCTCCAACCAGGTTCTCCAACCAGGATCCACCTCCACCTTCCCTTCCTCACCCCACGTGTTCCACGTTCTCCTCCATGTTCCCCCACAACCTTCTCCTGGACCATAAAGAAGTTGTTTACTGCGCCGTCGTAAACCATCTCCGCCGTGCCCTTGGAGTGCTGGAGGACGGAGGATCCAGGCGGCGCCCCGTCTTTTTGTCGCCCGTCTTTTTATTTCCACTTTTAGTTTTATTATTTTGCTTTGTTTTATTTTACGACTCTTATCTTTGTTTTCCCCATTCGTTTATTTATTTTTTTTATTGCCGCTGAATATTTTTCTAATTAAATTTCGCGATTTATTCCCGTGTTTATTTATTTCTTTCTTTCTTTCTTTCATCGCCTCCAGACATTAAAAAAAAAAAACGGGCTAAATTACAATTTAAATGATTATTTTAAATCACAAAAAAAAAAAAACCCTTATTTGTGGAAGGCGGGTCTGCCGACCTCCTTGATGGTCCAGAAGTACTTCCCGGCGAGGTCCTTGGGCGAGGCGCAGGTCTCCAGGTCGTCCTCGCGGGTCAGCCGTCGCAGCCACACCAGCTCGCAGTTGCAGTGCAGCGGGTTCCCGCCGAAGCTCAGAACCAGCGCCGTGAGCGGAGAACCCTTCATCTTGGCGTAGACCGGGGAGCGCAGGAACAGGGGGTCCGGGGGGATCTTCTTCAGCTTGTTGGAGGTCATGTCCAGCCTGGTGGTCAGCAGAATGGGTGTCAGAACATTTTTTTGGACCAAACAAAGATGTTCCCCGCTGCACCTTCACGTCTTCACTCCGTCGTTCTGGATGTTCTAACGTCAGGCTTTGAGACGAGAACCGGACAGGAACTGCAGAGCTACTGACCTGGCCAGTTTGTGCAGGTTGGAGAAGATGCCCTCGGGGACGCTCTCGATCAGGTTGTGGTCCAGGCTGAGGGTGTTGACGCTCACCAGCAGGGCGATGGTCTCCCAGGGGACGTCGGCCAGGTTGTTGTAGCTCAGGTCCAGGTCCTCCAGCGTCTCCAGGAAGTCCTGTAGGAGGAACATGGCCGAAGGTGAGAGCCAGATAAAGACTAGAAGAAGAAGAAAAAGAAGAAGAAGAAGAAGAAGAAGAAGAAGAAGAAGAAGAAGAAGAAGAAGAAGAAGAAGAAGAAGGGGAGGCATGATTCATGGCGGAACTCCCGGAGAAGGTGTGGATCCCTTCCACACCCAAAGATGGGCGGGGCTTGTTGCCTTGACGACGGATGTGTGAGAAGAGATCCCGACATCAGACCTTCTGACCATGGAAGACTTTCACGAAGGCCAGCGGGACAAACCTGTCAATCGACATCTATGGACGTTCCTGTTCAGACGGGGATTGCAGAGCAGGTTCTGGAGGTTCTGGAGGTTCTGGGTGGTTCTCCATCCTATTAGCTCCCTGCACTCCTAACCCCCTGCTCCTGCACCTTCTGGTTGCGAGTGAACATGTGACCACCGCATGGCTAACACATAGCTGACGTTTGACAACCAACTGGCAAACAGATAGCTAACGTTTGACTGTCACACGGCTAACACATAGCTAATGTTTCCCTACCACATGGCTAACACATAGCGAACACATGAGTACCAGACTGGAAACACAAGCACGCAGCTAACAGACAGGTACCACGTAGCTAACACGCAGCTTACATGCAACCACCTCAAGGCTATCACATAGCTACCGCATGGTGAACACACAGCTATTGTTTAATGAGCATGTGGCTAACACACCGCTATCATGCAGCTAACAGACAAGTACCACAGGCAGCTAACATGTGACAACCTCATCGCTAACAGACTACTGCCACATTGCTATCACATCGTGAATGAACAGATACCACCTAGCTAGCGAATGCACAGTGAACATGTGACTACCACATTGATACCACACAGCTAACATGGCTAACGCACAGTGAGCATGTGAGCACCACATGGCTAACACACAGCTAACATGGCTAACACACAGTGAACATGTGACTACCACATGGCTAAC
>NC_141301.1:707500-710000 GCF_037954325.1 Fistularia commersonii
CTGCTAGCAGCAGTGCAGTGTGCGGATGGAGAAGCTCCGAGTCGCACAATGAAGGACAGTGTCTGAGAAGATCTCGAGATGAAAGATCTTCAAGGGAGTCAGCGAGGGGTTTGAACAGCCACACACACACACACACACACACACACACACACACACACCTGCCTTCCTCCAGTGGGTGCATTAGCATCTCGTTAGGGATAACGAGGCCTCTGTAACCTTGGCGACCCTCTGCAGTGAAGTCCAGGGTGGGACGTCTGACGGGAGGTGTTTCCCAGGGGTTCCTCAACCCGAAGGTCTGAGACCCACAGACATGGGGGGTCAAAGGTCAGCACCGGAGCAGATCAATGATTCTTCAGAGACAGGAACAATGGTACGGTCCAAGGCCGCCCCCATTCACCGCTGATTTTAATGTAATTCAATTTCATTTAATTTTTATTTTAGTTTATTTTAGTTCAGTTTCTTCTTCACCTTCTGTGAAATTGTATTTCTGGAAACTTCTGACGGAGCATCTCAGACAGGAAGTGGGTCCCTGAGCAGAGACATTTCAAAGAACGTCCTCAGACAAGGACACGGGATTACTTCACTGTACACACACACACACACACACACACACACACACACACACACACGCACACACAGATGCATAAATAAGAGCCAGGGAACTCAAACTTGGACGTCCTCTAATGAGGACAGAGGGTCAAACTGGGTCGAGCTCTTGTGACTCTTCAGATACTCTGTGTACTCACTGTGTACTCACTGTGTACTCACTGTGTACTCACTGTGTACTCACTTGTAGTACTCAGGAGACTGTGTGCGTACTTTGTGTACCAAATCTGGGTGCTGACTCAGTATACTAACTCCATGTACTATTTCAGTGTACTATCTCTAGTCAGTACTACATTGCAGCGACTTTGTGTATGAACTATGTGTACTCACTCTGTGTACTAACCATGTTCAGTATCTGCAGTACTAACTCAGTGTACTAGTGCCATATGCTGTACTGTGTGTACTCACTCCTTGCACTACCACCGAGTACTCACTCCTTGTACTACCACTGTGTACTCACTCCTTGCACTACCACTGAGTACTCACTCCTTGTACTACCACTGTGTACTCACTCCTTGTACTACCACTGTGTACTCACTCCTTGTACTACCACTGAGTACTCACTCCTTGCACTACCACTGTGTACTCACTCCTTGTACTACCACTGTGTACTCACTCCTTGCACTACCACTGTGTACTCACTCCTTGTACTACCACTGTGTACTCACTCCTTGTACAACCACTGTGTACTCACTCCTTGTACTACCACTGAGTACTCACTCCTTGTACTACCACTGTGTACTCACTCCTTGCACTACCACTGAGTACTCACTCCTTGTACTACCACTGTGTACTCACTCCTTGTACTACCACTGAGTACTCACTCCTTGCACTACCACTGTGTACTCACTCCTTGTACTACCACTGTGTACTCACTCCTTGCACTACCACTGTGTACTCACTCCTTGTACTACCACTGTGTACTCACTCCTTGTACTACCACTGAGTACTCACTCCTTGCACTACCACTGTGTACTCACTCCTTGTACTACCACTGTGTACTCACTCCTTGCACTACCACTGTGTACTCACTCCTTGTACTACCACTGTGTACTCACTCCTTGTACAACCACTGTGTACTCACTCCTTGTACTACCACTGTGTACTCACTCCTTGCACTACCACTGTGTACTCACTCCTTGCACTACCACTGAGTACTCACTCCTTGTACTACCACTGTGTACTCACTCCTTGTACTACCACTGTGTACTCACTCCTTGTACTACCACTGTGTACTCACTCCTTGCACTACCACTGAGTACTCACTCCTTGTACTACCACTGTGTACTCACTCCTTGTACTACCACTGTGTACTCACTCCTTGTACTACCACTGTGTACTCACTCCTTGTACTACCACTGTGTACTCACTCCTTGTACTACCACTGTGTACTCACTCCTTGTACTACCACTGTGTACTCACTCCTTGTACTACCACTGTGTACTCGCTCATAGTACTACCACTGTGTACTCACTCCTTGTACTACCACTGTGTACTCGCTCATAGTACTACCACTGTGTACTCACTCCTTGTACTACCACTGTGTACTTGCTCATAGTACTACCACTGTGTACTCACTCCTTGTACTACCACTGTGTACTCACTCCTTGTACTACCACTGTGTACTCACTGAGTATTTTCCCACACATAGGATGAAGGAGTGCAGAGAAGCCAGAGGCAGGAGATCATTGGAGTGTTTCAAAATAAAGGAATCACAAATTAGTGTGTGTGTGTGTGTGTGTGTGTGTGTGTGTGTCTCTTAGATTGCCATGCGCGCACACACACACACACACACACACACACACACACACAAAGCCATCGTTGGTCCAATTAGCCGGTTGCTGTCCTGGATGTGGGCTTGTTCCGGGAGCCTTGTCTGTTATTCGATGTTCTC
>NC_141301.1:715000-770000 GCF_037954325.1 Fistularia commersonii
GTAACAGTATTTACAAGGTAGCGGGGGGAGGTGGGTGATACCATTCTTGCAGAAAGCGGGGGGAGAAACCAGAAGCCGGTAGTCGGTATCACAGGGAATGATCTATAATAAACCTTTAATCACTCCTGTTCTTGAAAACTATCCCGCCTGGTTCAACATTCACCGTGTTGATGAGCTAAAATGTGGAAAAAGAAAACAATAAATGAACAAATAAAAGAGGAAACTGGGCCTGGTGTTCCTCAGGGCCTCATCCTGGGGCCTCTGCTGCTTCTCCAGGTCCTCCTTCCTCTCCACGCCTTCAAACCAAAACAATGTGGAAGAAGAAGAAGGAGGAGCTGATGAAAGCGCCTAGCGACTGATGCTATGCTAACACGGCAGGTGAAAACTGTCCCCTGGTGCTCCAGAACACCCTCAACTCTTGGATCACCTGAGGAAAAACCAACAAACCGAAAGATCATGAATCTGTGCGAGGGTGGAGACCTCAGGGCCTCAACCAGGACCTGGTCCTGCAGGGTCCAGGTCCCTGCAGGGTCCTGCAGGGTCCTGCAGGGTCCAGGTCCCTGCAGGGTCCTGCAAAGTCCTGCAGAGTCCTGGACCCGCCCTGGACCCGACCAGGCTCTGCATTACTTTGAGGTCAAAATAAAAAGGAAAAAAAAAACAGAAAATCTTTGTAGCTCATTATTTTACCTTTTATTGTGCTTGTGGTCATTTCTAGGTGTGTGTGTGTGTGTGTGTGTGTGTGTGTGTGTGTGTGTGTGTGTGTGTGTGTGTGTGTGTGTGTGTGTGTGTGCACTCCCCTCCTGTAAACCCCTCTTTAATTTGCTCCTCCGGCAGAAAAAGGCAGCAGAAATAAAATTACCTTGCAATGGATGAAGAAGCTGATTTGTGCTTTAATTTGGGAAACTTGTTAAAGACTCAGTTTGGGGCGACTTCAGGGCCGACGCTTTATTTATTCATTTTGCTGATTTATTTATATATTTCTTTATTAGCCCGCAGAGAAAGGGCGGCTTTTAGTCTACATTTGTTTTCTGCCGGTTGAAGCCAGTTTTAAGGCTGGAGGCGGGGCTTCACTCGGACCTGTCAGCTGTCAATCACCTGGGTTCTGTCCAAGACAGAGGGGTTGGCAGTTGATTGACAGGTGACCTCGTGATTGACAGGTGACTACATGATTGACAGGTGACCACATGATTGACAGGTGACTACATGATTGACAGGTGACTACATGATTGACAGGTGACTACATGATTGACAGGTGACCACATGATTGACAGGTGACCACATGGTTGGCAGGTGACCACATGATTGACAGGTGTCCAGCCCGAACTCCACTTGTTGTCCCCTGGAGTTTGGGCAGAAGAGGGTAGGCTTAGGGGCGGAGTTGGGGGCGGAGCTTGGAAAGGCGCTGGTGAGGTTCGGGATGGAGCTTTCGGTGGGGAGGGTGGTGTAAGGGGTGTAGCCTGGGGAGGGGAGGGTAAGCTAAGGGCTGGAGCTGTCGGGATGGGGGTCGGACGTGGCGCTTGGAGAGGGGAGTGTAGGCTACATGATGGTGACCACATGACTGACGGGTGTCCAGCCCGAGCCCCACTTCTTGTTCCCCAAAATTGTCTCCCTCCCCCGTCCCCCACTGGTCTGAACGGATGAACAGATGCAGAAGTACCACCACGTTAGGAAAAGCATCTTGAAGGAAAGCACCAGCTTGCACACAAACATCTCCATTTCTGCCTGAATCCGGAGAAGCCCTGGAGGTGTCTCCTCGTTCCGTCCAGATGGATTTCTTCCTCGTTGAGACGACACGCTTTGTGTCGGCGCCGACCTAACAAGCCGATCAATGCGTGGCGCCCCGCGGCGTCGGCGCCGACGTGGAGGAGGTCGATGCCTCTGAAGATGACCGCTTACTTTTCATCCGGCCCGGAGCTCGCTGACCTCGCTGTGAGGTGAGGAGTGGGAGAAACCTCTTCAGAGTGAACAAGCGCTCCGCCAGGAGGCTGCGGACAACTCCTGCTTTCAAATTAAGACTTCTCGGGGTTTGAAAGGCGACCTTCTCCCGCCGTCAGGGAGGATTAACCATGTGATCATCCAAACAGACGCACTCTGCCTGAACAATTGCACTGGCGCAGACATGTATGCTTGAACAACCTGCCGTGCAAGGCTCTGCAAGTAAAATTGTGATTTCAAATAAAGAGTCCTCCATCCGTCCGGCCCTTCGTCCTGAGGTGTTTCCAGTCCAGACCTGAAACACGGTCCCTCCAGGGTGTCCTTGTCCTTCACCAGGGCCTCCTCCTCCTCCCAGGTGGGATATGACTGGAACCCCTCCGAGAGGCATCCAGATGCCGGAGCCTCCTCAACTGGCCCTTCTGGAAGAGGAGGAGCAGTGGACTTGCTCGGACCTCCTCGCCCGATATCTGAGGGAGGGATACTGCTGTATCCATGCATCTGCTTCTTTGGATCTCCACCCCTGTAGGTCCACTGGCAAAGTCCTCAAGGAGGATGCTGAGGAGCAAACAACCCTTCAAATTAGGAGTCTTTATGAAGTGCTAGGAATGGTCAGGTTCCTTCAGGCTGAGGTTCAGGCTGAGGACGACTCCACGGCGCCCGCTGGGGGAGAACCTGGGCTTTGACATCCAGGAAATGAAGCGTTCCAGACGGCGGCCGGCAGGACGGAGACGTGATGGAAATGTGACGGGCGGAGGAGGCGGTGGAAGGGGGAGGTTGATGTTCTGGGATGTTCATTACACCTCCTCCATCTCCCTCCTCCCGTCCAAACATCCATCACGTGGAGACGAAGCGTCGGTTTGATTCCTGCCGCTGCTGTCAGTCAGGATCCATCACAGCAGACGTTTATTTGTTTACCAGGAGGAGCTCTGACGGGACTGCGACGTCCTGCAATTTATATTCTCCTCCTCCTCCTCTTCATCTCCATGGCCGTGAAGACGGACGCCTGCGGATGGTACGTCCCGAACCCGCCCCCGTGAATGGTTCGTCCCGTGGCTCGTCGCCGGGGATCAAACCCGGGATCGGGATCAGATGATCCGGGATCGTGTGACTCAGAAGCTCCGGATCAGGAATCTGGTTCCAGGATGTGACCGACGGACTGGTGAAGAACGGCGGCAAGGAAGAAAGTCGATAAAGAAAGGGGTGGAGGAACCTCTCCAGATGTTCTCCTCAGGGTTTCCAGAAGGTCTGGCAGCTCCGGCTGCTCAGAAGGAACCGGAAGAACCGCAGATGTTCTTTGTTCTCTTTGTTCTCCTGGAAGCCGCCGACCTTCCCGTCAGGGTTCTGAGGAAGCGCCCGACACGCTGCCGTGGGTCTGGAGGTCCAGCTCGCCCGCTGAGTGGACCTCATTAACTCCACCGCCTCTCCTCCGGCCGCCCAGAACGACGGAGAAGAAGCGGTCGCCGTGGATCGCTGGAGACGTCCGTCTCAAACAGCCCTTTCCTTTCTCTTCTCGGTGGGAACGAGTTCCTCCTGTGAGAAGATGGAGGTGCCGGTCGGACCCAGAACCTCAGGGGTGGAGGTGGGGGGGGCGCTCAGATGTTTCCCCTGGTTTTCCACCTGACCCGTGGATGAAGACACCAGCTCCAGAAGGTCCAGGACCGATGGACGACTCGAAGCCAAGCTCTGTCACCGTTAGCTGCTAATGCTAACTCTTGTGCCTTTGGACCAGCCTGGGTTCTTCTCTTTGGGGACTTAGCATTAGCAAATGCTAACAGAACGGAACTCATGAATTTTGGAGAATTAGCGTTAGCCAATGCTAAGTCCCCAAAGATCACGAGGAAACATCTGCACGACCTGCGTCTCCAGGTGGGTTCCCTGAAGCAGATGGACTTTTCCAGTGGGACTCTTCAAGCTGGGCTCCTTCTGGTCTGAGATGTTCCTCCAAGGACGCAGAGGAACCCCAGAGAACGTCCACGGGTGACTTCTGGGGAAGATTAGCACAACTTCCTTCACTTCCTGTCCTGTTCCGCCGTAGCGTCGGCAAACACCGCTGGGATGAAGCCGCTAATCCCCTGTAATTTTTGGAGATTACGGGCTTAAACCCCAGATTAGAGCTGGTTCTCCGGCGCCGTCCAGATGTGGAGATACCCAGTCAGGTGGTGACTTGGAAACCAACCAGAGCTTGGGGGGGGGGGGGGGGGGGGGCTTAATTAAACTGCAGATGATGGAGGAGACCAGAAGAAAAGAAAAGGAAGCAAGAGAAGATGCCAAAGCTGGAGAAGCCTTTCCCCGTTATTACTGCGTTATTACTGCGTTATTACTGCGTTATTACTGCGTTATTACTACGTTATTACCGTGTTGTCGGTGCTATGATGGTTGGCCCTGCAGCTGTACGACCTCCTCGCTTCATCCCTTCACCCTCGCCACCAGCACTTTGCCCGCAAATTTGTTGTGATACATGAGGACGCCCCCCTGGTCCGTGAGAGAGAGTGTGTGTGTGTGTGTGTGTGTGTGTGTGTGTGTGTGTGTGTGTGTGTGTGTGTGTGTGTGTGTGTGTTTGTGCCCGCTAATGTCAACAGCCGCCTAATGAAGCCATTTTCTTCAAACGATCCGGTCGAAGCAGCGAAAATGATGCGGCCATTAAAGCTGCATTAAGTTGCAGCATGTGTGTGTGTGTGTGTGTGTGTGTGTGTGTGTGTGTGTGTGTGTGTGTGTTGTGTGTGATGTCTATGTTGTTTCTGGGGGAGCGGCAGTTTAAATATTCATAAACGACCTCCGCTGTCCGACCACGGAAGCTTCCACTTCCTGTTTCCTGCTCAAATCCAACATGGCCGCCACAAAGGCCTCCTCCTTAAATAATAGATGAGGGGCTCCAGGCGGGGGGGCGTCACCCCTTCACCCCGACATTCATTCGTTCATCCTGCATTCAGGGGCGGAGACTGTACCGGCTGGCTGGGGGGCGGGGCTTCCTCTGGACCAATCACAGGGCCACTTATAGAGACGTGCTGCCATTCACTTCCTCATTCACACTAATAAACATTCACTCATTCATTCACTCATCATGTACAGACTCACAGACATTCACCCTCTCATTCAAAGGTCATATATAGATATAAAAACATTCACTCCGTATTTCATACGTCATTTCAAGACATTCATCCATTCATTCATTCATTCACTCACATGATGTAAAGTCATACGGCCGTTCACCCTCTCATTCATGGGTCAGCCATAAACAATTCACCCTGTCATTCACACGTTCTCTGGGGACCTGAAACTATTCATTCATTCATCCATCATTCATTCATTCACCATCACATGGGAACCACCGGCTTCTCATCCTGACCTCCTCCATGTTCTCCTACTGTGGAAGCAGAACCCGGAGAACCCGCAGGAGGACATTTTCTACTTCCTAAGACCTTCAAACACTTAACTTTCACCTTAACTTTGACACTTTATATTTTATTGTATTTCTTATTCTCCCTCCTTCCTGCTATTATCTATTATTGTTATGTTTTGCTTGAAACTCTGACACAACAATTTCCTTCGGGATGAATAAAGTTGTTCTTATCTTATCTTATGTTAATAAGCTACGCGTTAGCTTGTTAGCTTTGCTAATCAGCGCTGAGTCCCACGGGACGCTTAGGACGTCGTTTCTGCAGGAAGACGAGGCTTTGACTTCGACGGGTTTGAACGTCCTGCCTCGTTACCTGCTCACGTCGCTGCCAATCCCTCTGCGGCCGCCGCCACGACGGCGTGAATTTTAGCCAATTGAATTCAAGGATGGTGAGAGGAAAATTGGTGGTAAACTGCGGTGACGCGAGGAGGAGGCGGAGAATCAAATAAACATGATCGGTGGTTATTACCTCCGCAGCGCCGCCGCCAATCCTCGGGGAGCGGAAAGTAATCAGAGCGACGTTTGCCGAGTCCCAGACTCGTGACGGTGTTTTTTTTTTCCATTTTAGCTAAAACAACGTGTTTTTCCGCGGCTCTAATTTACGATCCAATTTGTCGGCGGGAGGAGACACGAGTCGGGACATGGTTTATATTCTAATTAATTCCCGGGTTCTGGGGGAAGAGGAGGAGGGGTGACGAGTCACACAGGGGCAAAGGCAATGCGAGTCGATTCACGAGTCACCGGAGAAGAGTCGGGGTCGCCCAGGAAGATTCTGAATGCCGTCCGAGTGGCCCGAGCGGACTGAGTGGACCGAGTGGACCGAGAGGAGCAAGAGGTCACGCAAAGTCAAAAGTAAACAAAGTCGGGATGGAGTCCGGGTCACAGATGAAGTCGGACCAGAGTCACCGAACAGGATCCGAGTCATTCAAGAAGAGTTTGGGAAGAGTTGGGGTCGCCCAGCAACATTCTGAATGTTGTCCGAGTGGACTGAGTGGACCGAGTGGACTGAGTGGACCGAGAGGAGCGACGAGAGGAGCGAGTGGACCGAGTGGACCGAGAGGAGCAAGAGGAGCAAGAGGAGCAAGAGGTCACGTAAAGTCAAAAGTAAACAAAGTCGGAATGGAGTCCTGGTCACAGGCGAAGTCGGACTGGAGTCACCGAACGGAGTCCGAGTCATTCAAGAAGAGTCAGGTTTGTGTCGCAAGGCCACGAAACAAAGTCGGGATCAAGTCGGAGTTGACGAGGCAAACCAGAGTGGAGTTCCAAGTCATGGGCAAAGGGTCTGAGTTGAGTCACGTGTCACTGAGAAAGACTGATTGGTTGAATGGTACCCTGGTCAAAGAAGTAGTCAGGGACGAGTCACAAGTCCTACAAACAATGTCAGGATCAAGCCACAGTCAATAACGGCAAAGCACAGTTGACTTCCGTGTCACCCAAGAGTCTTAGTGGAGTTGCAAGTCACAGGCCAAGAGTTGGACTGGAGTCAAAGTCTGCAGAGGAAACTTCTGAATGTCTCACTGGATAGTGAAGTCAGGGTCGAGTCACAAGGGTCTCCAAACAAGGGTCAGGTCCACGTGAGAGTTTGCAGAGTCATAGTTGGGTTGCGAGTCGCAGTCTCTCATGAAGATACTCTGATGAAGACCTGAACTCCCTGATCCGAGTCAGGTGGAGTTCAGGCCCAGAAGATCCTACGTGATTGTTACGGTGTGACGACCACATGAAGAGCATGAAAGCTACCACCAACCTCTTCAGCGGCAGGGGTCACGACCTCGTCTCCCAGGAAATGATGTCACACTGCAGAATGTCCGGGGTTGACCTTTGACCCGGAGGCCAACCCCCCGAAGACTGAACCCTCACCGGGACGTCTGTGGAGACAAGAGGAGAGGAAGACGAAGGTGAGGAGAACATGGAGAGAACCCAGGCAGGAGAACCTCTCGGGGTCAAAGATCAAAGGCTGAACCGCAAGAGATCAAACACAATCGAGCCTTTGATCTTCTGATCCAAGGATGGAATTGGAACAATTAGTCTTTGTTCTTTTGAAACTGATGGTCAACCGGCTTCATCTGAGGAACAGGAGGAGATACAGGATGGACATGAAGATGAGGAGGAATTTGAAGGACAAGATGAAGAAGAAGATGATGAAGATGAAGAAGATGAAGGTGAAGATGAAGATGAAGGCCCAAGAGTTGGAGATGTGAGGCGGAGTCTTAGTCTCTTTGAATCTCCCTCACCTCCAGACAACAGAGCAGATGACTTTCCCTGCTAACCTTCATAACCCATCACACACACACACACACACACACACACACACACACACACACACACACACACACACACACACACACACACACACACATCAAACTCAACTACTTCACATGTGAAGAGCCTGTAACGGTGACTGCCTGGAAATCCACTTCACTTCAGCGCAGCACACACACACACACACACACACACACACACACACACACACACACACAGTCAACAACAACAACACAAATAACAACACACACACAATGAAGCCTTGTAAACCTGCTTACAATCAGGCTGCAGCAGCAGGTGCAGCTCGGTGGTGAGATAAGAGCACACGCACACACACACACACACACACATGTGCAACGTGCACACACACACACACACACACACACACACACACACACCTTCCAGTATCACTCTGGATTTATTCAGCTTTATATCAGCTACACACACATTTACAACCCAAATAATGTGTGTGTGTATGTGTGTGTGTGTGTGTGTGTGTGTGTGTGTGTGTGTGTGTGTGCGCGCTGTATTTGACGTTACTCGATAAAGAACCGAACTGAGTTTTATTTCTTCTGGAATTCTAAATGTTCCTCTGGTTCACAGAAAGTACCACCACCAGTGTGTGTGTGTGTGTGTGTGTGTGTGTGTGTGTGTGTGTGTGCCCCTCATCCAACACCTTCCACCTCCTCTGTGTCTCAGTTTCAGTCCCTGTCGCCAATCAATTCTCATCACCACGGCAACCATAGAATCCAATTAGAGCCACCGCATCAGGCAGGTGGCACACACACACACACACACACACACACTCATGCCTACGCGATTGTATTGGAAGCTGTGAGAAATAATGAAGTCACCACAGAGGAGAAGAACCTATTCAAGATGGAGCTGGCGTCTGAGATCGTTAGCCTAGCTTAGCATTTAGCTTAGCATTGGTTTGCTAGCAGGTCAGCTAGCAGGCTAGCAGGTCACTTCCCACTCCGGGCTTCTCCCCCATGGTGAAGACTGCATGGGGACAGTTTGTCGGTACTGAAGGCGACACACACACACGCACACACACACACACACACACACACACACACACACACACACACACACACGGTAAGCTGGCCCTCTTTTGAAGTCTGCCTTGATTTTGTCACAGAGCTAAAAATCCCATTATCAGAGAGGAGAGTGTGGAAATAAATGCAGGAGGAAATTAAGTTAAAGCCCCCCAACCCCCTGCCCCCCCGCCGGCCTCCCGGCCCTCAGAGCCCCAAGTGGGAAAATTAATCAAATATCCTTTTTCCTGGGCCGGGAACGGCGGCCATGGCGGCGTCTTATTTGACACAAATGCTTAAATAGAAGTGAGAGGCGGCGGCTTTAAGAAAGGATCTGTGATCTGTGTTTAACCGTCGCCGCCGGACGTGATGGGCGTGCTGAGCAGGAAGCAGGAAGTAGGAGGCGGGAAGCAGGAAGTGGTGAGTGTCTACGTCAAGCACGCCACTGTGTTTGCGTGACATTGGAAGAGACGTGTGTGTTCCCCGGTGGACGCAGGAAGTGACATGTATGCCCACATGGGCACAAGATGGGACATGTATGCCCACATGGGCACAAGATGGGACATGTATGCCCAGATGGGCACAAGATAGGACATGTATGCCCACATGGGCACAAGATGGGACATGTATGCCCAGATGGGCACAAGATAGGACATGTATGCCCAGATGGGCACAAGATGTGACATGTATCTCCACATGGGCACAAGATGTGACATGTATCTCCACATGGGCACAAGATGGGACATGTATGCCAAGACGGGCACAAGATGGGACATGTATGCCCACATGGGCACAAGATGGGACACATATGCCAAGATGGGCACAAGATGTGACATGTATGCCCAGATGGGCACAAGATGTGACATGTATCTCCACATGGGCACAAGATGGGACATGTATGCCCAGATGGGCACAAGATGGAACATGTATGCCCAGATGGGCACAAGATGTGACATGTATCTCCACATGGGCACAAGATGGGACATGTATGCCCACATGGGCACAAGATGTGACATGTATGCCCAGATGGGCGCAAGATGTGACATGAATGCCAGGATGTGCACAGGAAGTGACATGTATGCCAAGATGCACACATGAAGTGGCAAGCGTGTCATGTATCAGTACAGGAAGTGACATGTATGGCATCAAATGGACATGGGAAATGGGATGGGTGTCAGCTAGTGGACGCAGGAAGTGAGAAGTGCGTCATAGATCGGCACAAGAAGTTAAATGCGCGTCCCTTGGTAGACACAGGAAGTGATAGGTCATCAAATGGCACAGGAAGAGACATGAATGACATGTATGTATGTACACCTACGTCAGGAATGGGCATAAGAAGTGACATGTGTGTCACAGAGTGGGTACAAGAAGTGACATGAATGTGATAGGTGGCCACAGGAGGTGACATGTATGTCATTGACGGGCACAGTTAATAACATATGTGGTACCTTGCGAACACAGGAAGTGACATGTATGTCCGCCGTTGGACCCCAGAAGTGATAATTGCCTCACATTTCTCCAGTGAAAGTACAGCCAGAGGCGGCTCGCTAACGGAACATTTATAGAACGCTTCTAGAACATTTATAGAACTTTCACAGGCCATTTAAGACGATGCTCCTCAGCCGTTCCCTCGGAAACTGAGCTAATTAGCGGACGAAGACAAACAGTGAGACGAGGCGATTAGAGGATGCCCGTCGCGCCGCCACCGGGGAGTCCATTCCAATTACACTGACGAACGGGACGGGCGGACATGTTGCGAGGTGAAGCGAGGATGGCGCGGCGAGTCGGGCGGCCGGCGGCGGAGCGGCGCTAATGAACGCGGCCGCCATCTGATTTCAGTGGAGAGGAAGATGAGGACCGCGGCGGCGAAGGTCACTCTCGTGTTCTGCTCTCAGGCTTTCATCTCGCGTCTCGCCGACGTGTCGCCGTGACCGCCGGGTTTCTCGTTTTCGCCCATTTCCTGTTGACGACCGGCGTCACCGAGGCATCCGAGGCCCGCGATTGGCCGCCGAGCAAATTGGTGCGCGGACAAAAAGCAGAATCCCGCCTGGATATGGTCGCTGCAGCGCCGCCGAAGACAGGAAGTCATGGAACCACCGGAGGGGCGGGGCTTAACCCGGCGGGCCGGCTGTCAATCATCCGACCAGCCGCATGCAGGCTCGGGGGGGCAAAGAGTCCTCCAGAATAAAAGGCCTGTCAGAGCCGATAATCAATCATTAATCAATCAGTTAATATTGATTCTTTGACTGATCAAAGCAGAGGGAAGAAACATCCAATATTCATTTATTTGTGTCTGATGTATTTATTCATGCCGGACGTTCTGAGAGAATGCTAGCTCAATGCATGATAAAGGAACTGATGCTAGCTCTTATTCATAAGAAAGGTATTGATGCTAGTTCTTATTCATGCTAAAAGTACTGAAGTACTGATGCTAGCTCTTATTCATGCTAAGAGTACTGATGCTAGCTCTTATTCATAAGAAAAGTATTGATGCTAGTTCTTATTCATGCTAAAAGTACTGAAGTACTAATGCCAGCTTATTCATGCTAAAAGTATTGATGCTAGTTATCATTCATGCTAAAAGTACTGATGCTAGCTCTTATTCATGGACAAAGTATAGATGCTAGTTCTTATTCATGCTGAAAGTATTGTAGTTAGTACTCATTGATGCAAAAGTAATAATTCTCGCAAATATTCATGCCATGGGTATTGATGTTAGTACTCATACATGCCAAAAGTGCTGATGCTAGCTCTTATTCACAAGAAAGTATGATGCTACTGCAAGTTATGCTAAAAGTACTGATGCTAGCCTAATGCAGGATGAAAGTTGTGATGCTAATCCGATTAATGCTAAAAGTACTGATGACAGCTCTTATTCATGCTAAAAGTATTGTAGCTGTACTCATTGATGCAAAAGTAATAATTCTCGCAAATATTCATGCCATAAGTATTGATGTTAGTACTCGTTCATGCCAAAAGTGCTGATGCTAGCTCATATTCACAAGAAAAGTATGATGCTAATGCAGGTCATGCTAAAAGTGCTGATGCTAGCTCATATTCACAAGAAAGGTATGATGCTAATGCAGGTCATGCTAAAAGTACTGATGCTAGCCTAATTCAGGATGAAAGTTGTGATGCTAATCCGATTAATGCTAAAAGTACTGATGCCAGCTCTTATTCATGCTAAAAGTATTGATGTTCATGCTCATGATGCTAAAAGTACTGACACTAGTACTTAATCATGGCAAAAGTACTGCTGATCTGAGTACTTAAATTATAATGAATAACATTAATGTCATGATTATTTTACGAGGAAAGATGATGATGCTGATTATTGCCGAGTCACGTCTTGGCCCTCACTTCAAACCCGAGCGGGTCGGACGGTCGGACGCACACAAACACACAAACAAACATGGCCGCCGCCGCTCGGCGAGCGTCGACCAATCAGGGCCTTCACGGCCCGTCGCCCCCGAGGCTGCGCGGCGGCTTGACGGGCCGGCGCCGCGGCTTTGTCAGCATTAAATATGGACGACTGACAAGCCGCGCTTTCCGCCTTCCCCACGTCTTCTGCCGGCGTATCACCATGGCAACGCATATGTGTGTGTGTGTGTGTGTGTGTGTGAGGGGGGGGGCAGCGCTAATTGAAAAGTATCAGCAGCGTTGGCGTCCCGCTGCTCAGTGGCGCCCCTGGGGGGGGAATTATTAGCATGGAGAGAAAATGAGACGCCTTTGTTTGCTAGCTGACAATAACACGCTGATTGACAGTCTGCCACGTGTGTGTGTGTGTGTGTGTGTGTGTGTGCATATCTCTATGTCTGTAGGTTTGTCTGTATGGTGTGTGTAAATAGTGTGTGTCTTTTTGAAAGTGTGTGTCTGCATATATATGTACAGTATGTGTGGAAATGTGTGTATTTGTGTTTTTCTGTTTTGATTAATGTGTGTGTGTCTCTGCCTATGACTGTATGTGTGTGTGTGTGTGTGTGTGTGTGTGTGTGTATGTCCATTTGTCTGTATGTTGAATGTAAAATTGAGTATGTGTGTTTGTCTGTTTGAATGTGTGTGTGTGTGTTCTTCCTCTAATGACACACACACACACACACACACACACACACACACACACACACACACACAGACACACACACACACACATTCTATTGCTTTGAACAGTAACTTTGATTTAATGTTTTTACATCTTTTTATTTCTTAACAGTGGAATTTGTGCTTTTATTTTGGAAAATCTGGGCAAAGTTAGTCATGAAAGATTATCGGTAACTAACATCATTCTTTTTAGTAATTTAAAAAAAAAATCTTCTAATAGTTTAAAATAGAAGCTTTAAAACTCTTTGCAAATCAATACTTGAATATCACTTATTGATCGGTTTTAGCTTCCTGGAAAAAGAACAAAGCAGGAAGTCACATGATCCTCTTTCATTAAGCCACTCTTCCTCTGCACGTCGCTTTCCACTTGACACACACATGCATGCAAACACACACGTGCGCGCGCACACACGTGCATGCAAACACACACGTGCGCGCGCGCACACACACACACACACACACCAGATGGCTGCTCCCTTGGATACTTAACATTTTCTCGACGCTTCCGTTTCAAAACACAAGACGTTAAACTTGTTTACAGTGATCGCACGCACACACACACACACACACACACACACACACACACACACACACACAGACACAAACACAAACACAAACACACACACACCTGGCTCTCAAGTGTGTGTGTGTGTGTGTGTGTTTATCCTTCTTGACACAGTAAATCCCGCCTGCTGCCAGAAGAGAAAACAGAACGCTGTTAAAAAAAAAAAATTAAAAAAAAGGCCGTTGTCACGGAAACGGGATGAAGTTACACCTCCTCGTTGCATCAAAAGCCGTCCGGGGGGGGGGGGGGGGGGCTCCTCGGGGCAGGAAGGCAAATGGCAGGTTGTAATAAGCCCTTTGTGATGCCGTATGGCAAGAACACGGCTAATGGATTCACGTCGTCACGGCGACCAGGAGGAATTTTATGCAAAATTCCAGGAGACGGTTGCTAATGGAACGCCGGAGATATAATGCGGTGACATTATGTAAATGTGTAATTACACCGCGATAAAGTTGTAACAGCGACACCGCTAACACACTCAGCCCCCCCCGCTGACCTCCTCGCTAGGGGTCAAAGGTCAAGCTAGCTTTGTTATCCTCTCAGCTCGCCCTTGACTTCTTCTTCCTGTTTAATACGGCGAGGAAGATTCCTGTGCATGACACATTCGTCATCCTGACAGAGTCATAGCCCTGTCTGGACACACACACACACACACACATACACACACACACACACACACACACACACACACACACACACACACACACACACAGGCACACACACACACACACGCACACATGCACAGGTCAGATGCTGCCAGCTTTTTTATTTTGATGCGTCTTCTACTTCTTGACAATAAAATAGCCCCGTCTCCCTGGTGGTTGCCATGCCGACGAGCCCCTGGCGGACCACCGGGTGTCGACCCGCAGGACGGACGTCTACTGGGACGCCTCCGCTTTTTGAGATTTCCATCGAAGAGGGAAAAAAAAATGTGTGTGTGTGTGTGTGTGTGGGGGGCGGCAGTCATGTGCGCCAACATGGCCGATGCATGGCGTCACCGCGGTAACGCTTGTGGCGGCCATGTTGTCAAAGGAAGAGGGGTGAAGAGACGCCACGGTGACGACCTCCAACCCGCGACTCAGAGGTCACGGCGGAGGATCATTGAGGCCGATTGATCTTCCATCAGATGAAAGGGTGAGGGTTCTATCAAAACAATCTCTTCTTTTATCTTCAATACAAAGAGCAAAGGACATCAAAGGCTTCCACATAAAAGATGGAAGAAAAGATCAAAGTCCTTTGAGTCCTACAGGGGTCGGGGTGTTCATCCTTTCACCCTTTCACCTTTTCACCCTTTCACCCTTTCACTCCTCATCCTTTCATTCATTCATCCGTTCTTCACCTCCGTTCTTCTGGGAGGACAGAAGTAGCTTACCGCCAAGAAGAAGAAAAAAAATGTCAAATGCAAACCCATAGCTAGCAATCGTCAAATCAACAACTAGCAAACCGCTAACTAACACACAACTAGCCAACCGCTAACCAGCAACTCGTTGTCGGCTAATCAACTGGGAGGACACCAACAACTAGCTCACTACTAACACACAACGAGTCAACCACAGACAGCAAGAAAACTGCAAAACAAAAACTACCCATATGCTAACCGACAGCTAGCCAACTGCAAACCAACAACTAGCTCATTGCTAACACACAATTAGCCACCTGCAAACCAACAACTAGCTCACTGCTAACACACAACTAGCCAGCTGCAAACAGACAACTAGCCAACCGCTCAACAAAAACTAGTCATATGCTAACAAACAACTAGCCCCCCCGCAGGGAATCATTGGGTGATAGCGGCCGCTGCGGAGGGAGGAGGGGGAGTTAGCGTTAGCGTTCTGCTAGATAAGGCTTGTCTAACAGTGGAAAGCAGAACATCGAGAAGGAACCGGGTTCCACAGACGTAAACGAGCTCCTCTGCCGTTCACGCCTTCGCAACGCTGCCGGGAAATGGCGGCGAAACTGACCAATGGGAGCGCAGCGAGCCTTTCCCTCGCCGATTGGGTTTCAGGAAGCTGGACCACAGTGGGTTCAAGATCTGCTGATTCAGCATGACCGGACACACACACACACACACACACACACACACACACACACACACACACACAGATCAATTTCTCAGCAACATTTTAACCCGATGAAACATCCACCCATAAAAGCAGAGATGTCAGTATGTGTGTGTGTGTGTGTGTGTGTGTGTGTGTGTGTGTGTGTGTGTGTGTGTGTGTGTGTGTGTGTGTGTGTGTTCCTGCTGTCGCCTGACCCGTGATCTGACCTGCAACGTAGCGTTTCTTAAATCGACCGATTTCTGAATGGAGTTCTGCACATGGGGAGGGCGGCCCTGCTGCTATTGGCCAAAACACACTCAGCCAATTAGCTTAGCACAATGAACAGCAGCCTATGGTAACTGTTAGCTCTCCTCCTTCAAGTGCTGCCCTCCAAGGGTTCCTTCAGGCTCGATTTCTGGCATCAGCGGCAGAAAGGAGGCACTTTGGCATCCAATCAGCCGGACTCCTTTCAGGAAACCACTAATTTTAAAAGTCGTTCCAAATTCAGGCGTGATCATTTCTCAGTTAGCATTGTGGTGACATTAGCATGACCATTAGCATGGGGGGGGTTCCTGACTGATCTGTCAGGTGAGCGGGTGTTGACACCTGATGGAGACAGGCTAACACTTACCATAGACTCCCATTCATCGTGCTACGCTAACGGGCGAAGAAAGACACAGGGCAATTATCTCCAGTCACCTCCTCTGCTCGTCTCCTGATGCCTCCATCTCCATCTCCACCCCCCCAAGCAGCTGTCAGCGGTGAGGGATGGCGAGGAACGTGATAGCATCGCTGTTTGATTACCGGGGTCTTGTTATCTGTCACCACGGCGACAGGAAACTCAATCTCACTTTCGCTTTCCCGAACCCCCCCCCAACCCCGACAAGTAAAGTGGCGTTGCCGTGGCGTTCAGTCTGACGACCCGCCATCTGTCAGGGACACGCCACGTGAAAACGGCGGGGAGGTGAGTGTGTGTGTGTGTGTGTGTGTGTGTGTTCATCTCTGTGTAATAATATGTTTATTCACGCGCTTGTTGTTTTATTTTATTCCTATTTTTTTGCCTTCTTTCCCTTCTCGTCGGCACCGGAGTCGTTTTCGAGGCCACTTCCTGTGATTTACGGCGGCGGCGGCGGGGGAGGCATTAGGGGGCGTCTCCGCGGCGCCCTTCGGGAGCGGCACCGGCAGATGTTCGGTGAAATGGCGGTAAAATCTAATTGGAATGGCGGCGCGTTGATTGCGTCCCGCTCGGAGGCAGATGCTGTTTATTATCGCCTTATTACAACCTGTTTGTCAATATGATGGTTATTACTATGTTATTACAGCTGTTATCGTCAGGGGCCAAAGGTCAGAGGTCAGGGGTCCACGCTGTCTCCTCCCTCCTTCTTTCCTAGCTCCTCGTTTCCTCCATCCTTCCCACGTTGCCCGAACAGCTCCAGCCTCCACGGCTATTAGCGAGTCAACCGACTGTCACACGGCAACCTCCTCCACCGGCGGGGGGCCTTCAGGATCCCCAACACACACACACACACACACACACACACACACACACACACTATGCAGCCCTTATCAGTGCTGACACAGTCAAGCAGCTCAATTCGCGCAGGCACAGCTGTGCGAGTGTGTGTGTGTGTGTGTGTGTGTGTGTGTGTGTGTGTGTGTGTGTGTGTTATCAGCAGTGTGTTCTTCCATGTTCCAGGATTAGATGGTCCAGAGCCCCCCCACTCCTCCCCGACAAACAAACAAGTAAAAATAGAAGTGTCTCCATGCATTGTCTGCACAGGCGGGGGCGGAGCCTATCTCTAAGGGGGCGGGGCTTCACCCCCACAACCAGCTGTCAATCATCCGAGCATTCGACCAATCAGGACTCAGAGACTTCAGTCAACAAATGAACTGAGGAGGGACAAGATGGAGACCCAGGAGGACAACATGATGTGTGTGTGTGTGTGTGTGTGTGTATGTGTGTGTGTGTGTGTGTGTGTGTGTGTGTGTGTGTGTGTGTGTGTGTGTGTGTGTGTGTGCTCCTCATTAGCCTGCACCTCCTCTGCAGGAACCAGGAGGTCCTGCTGGAACACATGATTGAAGCCCTGGATGTGAGGTGGAGGATCTGGGGAGGCTTTCAACAGACCTGGACCAGAACCAGGATCAGGATCATAACTTGGACCAGAACCAGAGGCGAGACTAGAACCTGGACTAGCACCTGAGTAGAACCTGGACTTGAGCCTGGATCAGAATTAGGAGAACAGAAGTGAACTTCAGCCCAACCTCCATGATCTTCCTGGGTTCTCCATGTTCTCCTGCCTGGGTTCAGATGGACGGAGGTCATCCTGGTCCACAGAAGCATCTCAGATCTCCTGAAACCTGCTGCCCTGAACACACCAACACACCTCCTCCATCAGTGAGTGATGGAACACACACCTCCACCTCCAGCAGACCTCCAGCCCTGATGGGAAGGTTCTAGGCGTGAATGTGGAGAACGTGCTGAAGATGAAGCTTCTCTCTGAGGAGTCAGGAGGAGAGTCAGAGCTGATATTAAAGTCATCCATCACACACACCCAGTGTGTGTGTGTGTGTAGGAGTGTGTGTGTGTGTTTGTGTGTGTAGGAGTGTGTGTGTAGGAGTGTGTGTGTGAGAGGCTGATATGGCAAAAGAGACAGTAAATGTTCACTGGATTGATGGAGAACATTCTGTGGACCTTCACTGAGGGAGGAGGAAGGATGGAGGGAAGGAAGGAAGGAAGGAAGGATGGAAGGAAGGAAGGATGGAAGGAAGGAAGGATGGAAGGAAGGAAGGAAGGAAGGAGGAGGGAGGAGCACATAGGAGTTAGGAAGGAGAGAAGGAAGGAAGGAAGGAAGGAAGGAAGGAAGGAAGGAAGGAGAGAAGGAAGGAAGGAAGGATAGAAGGAAGGATAGAAGGAAGGAAGGAGGGAAGGAAGGAAGGAAGGAGGAGGGAGGAGCACATAGGAGTTAGGAAGGAGAGAAGGAAGGAAGGAAGGAAGGAAGGAAGGAAGGAGAGAAGGAAGGAAGGAAGGAAGGATAGAAGGAAGGAAGGAGGGAAGGAAGGAAGGAAGGAGGGAAGGATGGAAGGAAGGAAGGAAGGAAGGAAGGAAGGAAGGAAGGATAGAAGGAAGGAAGGAGGGAGGAGCACATAGGAGTTAGGAAGGAGAGAAGGAAGGAAGGATGGAGGGAAGGAAGGATGGAGGAAAGGAAGGAAGGAAGGAAGGAAGGAAGGAAGGAAGGAGCTCCGTAGCAAACAGCTACTGGGCTCACCAGGCTAACAGCTAATAAGCTAACAGCTAGCAGGCTAACAGCTAGCAGGCTAACAGCTATGTACCACTGCAGACCTGCGGTTGTGATTCCACTGTTATTCCAGGGAAGGTATTACTGCTAAGTATTGCAGTATTACTGTGTAAAGTACCCGAGGTACTGCAGTATCTCCATACACGCACCTGCGTGTCCTGCATGTTCACGTGTGCAGCCGCCGTGTTTGCGGCAAAGCGGTAATTAGCGTACAGATCATATCCAAGCATGCAGGAGCCGCGGCGGCTAATTAATTAGACCAATAGCACGTCAGCGTTATCTGAGCGGCGGCGGCGGCGGCGGCGGCGGCGGCGGCGCTCGTCTGCTGTTGTCACGCGTCTGCGGCGGCGGTGGAGGCGGCGGCGGATTTGTCTGCCGAGCGTTTAAAGCCTATTAGCGTTGTCGGATGTTGTCGGCGGCAGCTGGACAAACATGCCAGCTGACAGTTTGTCGCCCGCGGCAACAGACGCGCAGAACCGCGGCGGATTGATGGGCGCGGCGGCGGCAGGGGTCAGGGGTCACGACGGCGAGGGGGGGGGGGCTCGGACCGATGGCGTTACGAAGAGACAGAATTGTGGCGCCCGTTTTCCCGCCATGTTTGATTACGCCGTTATTACACATTTATTACCGGCTCGTCGCCATTAACCCGACGCTGCGTTCGCCGACGCCCTCCTGCCGTCCAGCCGGCGCCATCAGGACGCCATCAGGACGCCATCAGGACGCCATCAGGACGCCGTCTGGACGGGAACCGGCGCCGCTTTGAGTTTCCACTTCCTCTGCAAGAAGTTCGGAGAAACGGGCGCTAATCTGGGATTAGGGGTCGGATTCAGAGCAGATTATCAGCAACGAGGGGCTCAGGATTAGGATTACAAGGACTCGTGTCAGTCAAGGGAAACTTCAAATTGAGATTTAGTGAACCTGAGGTTTATTTAATCTGGATTAAATCAAAGCAGGATCCAAATGTAGTCTCTCTGGAGCCCTCATCCGTCCACGGACGGCGGCTCCTAATCTGGATTAAACTGGAACGATCCTAATCCGGACAGGTGGAGACGCCGCTGCTTTAACCCGCTAATCCGGAGCGAGTGTGTGAGAGGGAAGGAATTAATCACCGATCAGCGATCCATCCCGATCAATGGCAGATCCATAATCTGCTCTGCATCCCCACGGCAGCCCGGCGTCGTCCAATCAGCCGCAAGTTGCCATGGTAGCTAACGAGGCTCATTAAGATCAAAGACTCCCAGTAGACTCACCAGGGTTCCTGTGTGTGTGTGTGTGTGTGTGTGTGTGTTAAAAAAAAACAAAATCCCACAAACAGCCTTTAACGTGACCCCAGGGACAGAAGGTGAGAAGGTGTCTGCTGCAGACAGATGGTCCATCACAGGAGAAGCTTCAGGGCAGGACTGGGACCTCCACCTCCACCTGGAGGACCAGGGCAGCTCCACTGAAGACCGCAAGGTCCATATTGTGTCCAGAGAAGACAGATGTTCCTGAGAGGAGTCACAGAAGCCCTCTTGGTCCAAACAGAAGAAGGAGGGTCTTCAGACACAACCTTTCTCTAACATCATGACCTTCTGAAGCCTCCAAACAACCAGGAAAGATCCACCATGAGATCCATCAGGCTTCACTCCTTTCTTTAGCTTCATCCTTTCACAAACCAGTCCAGGTAATCCACCAAAGTTGCTCCTGACTAGCGAACGCTAATGCACTGTTCATTACGACAGCATTAGCATAGCATCCTCATTAGCATAACAACTGCGCTAGCATAATATCACCATGTGAGCATAAAAAAATCTGTTAGCATAACAACCTTACTAGCGTAACAGCCCTGCTAGCAAAACAACTCCATTAGCATAACACACCTGTTAGAATAACAACAACCATTAGCATGAGACAACATGGTTAGCATAACAATAGCATTAGCATAACAACCTCGTTAGCATTGCAACCCCCTCAGACCTGGTTTCTGCCCATCAACTCCTCCCTTTCCATAACCAGCCACCATCAGGTGGACCTGCTCAAACCTGGAAGCTCCTCAGAGCCGAGGAACCCTCTGAGATGAGACTTCAAGGCACGAAATTCAAGTCCAGTTGCCACCTCAAGAAGATTTGGACAAGGATTCTCCATGACCTGGCTGGCTGAGGAGCTCCACACACTCCAGCCCATCATATTTAATCTGGATTAGGACACCTTAATCTGGATTAAGGAGGGCAGGTGGATCCTGGATCAGGATCAGTCCGAATCTGGGATTCTTGTGGACGAAACGTGCCAGTGAAGCTTAGCTTTCTCGTGTGTGTCCTCGCGGGTTCTGAGAGCGAGCAGAACCTTCTTCAGACGTTCCTCAGACGTTCCTCAGACGTTCACCGGCTCCTCCCGGTGGAGGCCCGGAGGCAGGAGGTGATTAGGAGATCCTTTGGCGCTAATTAGTCAGGATAAAGACGAGACGAGGCCCGGCGGCGAGCGGCGGCTTCCATATTCATGTTCCCGGGAAGTACAGGAAGTACGACGGATCATCGGCCAATCAGATCGAGCCGGCGGAGAGGCTTCGGGATCCAATCACAGCCCGGCGTTATCCACGACAACACCTGCTAATCCTTTCAAAATAAAAGCTGCTCCTTGTAATCTGATCACTTTAATCCAGGCACCTCGCCTGGGATTGGATTACCCCCCCGCAGAGTACTGCACTCTCCAGGGAAAATACTGCAGTTTGACAGGTACTATATACAAGTTATTATCAGTAGTTATTGTAATGTTATTTCCATCCATCCATCCATTCACTCATTCACTGAGGTCTCAAATCAGGGAAGTGCAATCAATGCTAAAGGAAGTACCATCAATGCTAAAGGAAGTACAATCAATGCTAAAGGAAGTACCATCAATGCTAAAGGAAGTGCAATCAATGCTAGAGGAAGTACAATCAATGCTAAAGGAAGTACAATCAATGCTAAAGGAAGTACAATCAATGCTAAAGGAAGTACCATCAATGTTAAAGGAAGTACAATCAATGTTAAGGAAGTACAATCAATGCTAAAGGAAGTACCATCAATGCTAAAGGAAGTGCAATCAATGCTAAAGGAAGTGCAATCAATGCTAAAGGAAGTGCAATCAATGCTAAAGGAAGTACAATCAATGCTAAAGGAAGTACAATCAATGCGAAAGAGGGTACCTTGAATACCAAAGGAAGTAGACAAAAGACCAAAGACAGAATTTGAAATGCTAAAAAGTACCTTAGATACCAAAGGAAGTACTTTAAATGCAGGAAGTACCTTAGATACCAAAGGAGGTACCTCAAATGCAGGAAGTACCTTAGATACCAAAGGAAGTACTTTAAATGCAGGAAGTACCTTAGATACCAAAGGAGGTACCTCAAATGCAGGAAGTACCTTAGATACCAAAGGAAGTACTTTAAATGCAGGAAGTACCTTAGATACCCAAGGAAGTACCTTAAATGCAGGAAGTACCTTGGATACCAAAGGAAGTACCTTACAACGTCCACAAAGTCCCCTAAAGTACTCCAGAAAGTACTATAAGTACTCTGTCTCTCCAAACAACCAATCCCTGCAGCCGTGACACGTGTTGGCCGTAACCATGATGACAGGCGGCGCCATTCCCCCCCGTCGTTCCCGTGGTGAAGCAACATCCCATAATACTCGTGAGCCCCCAGGAGGGAGGGGCGGGTCTTACCTCTGGGCTGCGGCGTCTCCTCAGGACGACGGCGCCCGAAACAGGAAGTGGCGTCCGGTCGCTTCCTGAAACAAACAAACAAAAGGGATCAAAGGGACTCCGGATCAAAGGGATCAAAGGGATCAAAGGGAAACCACGGCATGTATTTATTTCCTTTTAATCTGTTCGGCCCTCGTACACGTTACACGCCCATTATCAGCTGACTCAGGAGGACGCAGCGCACCGCCCTTCCTGTCCCAATTGATTTTCATTGATTGGTGAAGTTAATTGATTATTGATCAGCTTTAAAATCCAGGCTTTTGGCTCAACCTGGTCTGATCTGGTCCACCGGTCTCTCCCTGCGATCTAATGGCCTGTAACAACAGGACCCTTTTAAAGGTGTGTGTGTGTGTGTGTGTGTGTGTGTGTGTGTGTGTGTGTGTGTGTGTGTGTGTGTGTGTGTGTGTGTGTGTGATCAAAGCGTCCGCGCTAATGGCCGCCCGCTTTGTGCTGATGAAGGTGTTGTGTAGCTTCAAGTACAGCGGTGAACGGAAGGAACACACACACACACAGACACAGACACACAGACACACACACACACACACACATACATACACGCAGAAAACTCAAATAAAAAAAATTCATAAAAAGAAAACACACCAGAATGACTGTTTTTTTTCCCTGCCGCGCTATTTTTAACCCTTTAATGTCAGAAAACACACACTTTACATCCCAACTGCGTCCCTGACAGGTATCCACACACACATACCTACACACACACACACACACACACACACACACACACACATACACACACAAACTTCTAAAATGGCTGGTATAATGTTTGTGTGTTGCTGTCAGTACGTGTGAGTCCTGGGAGGTGGTGTGTGTGTCTGAGGTGAGTTTTGAGAGCAGCGATGCATGCATGAGCGTGTGTGTGTGTGTGTGTGTGTGTGTGTGTGAATGTGAATGTGTGTTTTCCCTTCATGAATGATTCAAAAGTCCGCAAATGGGAAATTGTCTCTCTGACCAGCATCTCTCACACTCTCCCTCCTCATGTAGCACTTCAGGAGTGTGTGTGTGTGTGTGTGTGTGTGTGTGTGTGTGTGTGTGTGTGTGTGTGTGTGTGTGCTTGTCCCCAGGCGTCAGATGGAGTTGACGTTGCAGAGCAAAGAGCAGTGATCTGAAGAAGATGCTCAGTCTTGATGTGATTACTCCAACAAACTGAGTGCGCGCGCGCACACACACACACACACACACACACACACACACACACACACACACACGCCTGTCAGTCATCGAACAACGTCCAAAAGTGGCCAACGGGAAATGAAAGTGACATCAAACCGACTTATGGACTGAATTTGAAAATAAAAGCCTCTGGAGTGTGTGAGTTTGTGTGTGTGTGTGTGCGTGTTTGTGTGTGCGTGTGTGTGTGTGTGTGTGTGTGTGTGACTCAGGAAGTTAGAGGGCATGAGATCACAGATGTGAAGATGAGGGGGTTTTGGGGTCCCGCTTCAGCGATGAGGTGGTTGCTAATGATCCCCCGCTCCCGGGCGGGGTCAGAGGTCAACGGGGTCGCCGTGGCAACGGCAACATGGCTGACAGGTGGAGGTTTAATTTGACCAGGAGAGATGAAGACGAGCACAGCATCAAAATATAGAAAAGAAATTAAAGAAATAATTATAATAACAGTAACAATAATAATAATAATAATAATAATAATAATAATAATAATAATAATAATAATAATGCTGATAACAATAACAATAATAGTGTGGCTTTAAATGGCATTAAATAATTTCCATACAGGAAATATAGAATAATAATAATAATATATAGTAGAATAAATAACACTAGTCATCATTTTAAATAATAAAAATAAAAACAACGACTATAATAATTATAATAATGCTACTGTTTATAAAATAATATTCCTACTCAAATGATGAATATACATGATAATTATAATCATATTTCAAAAATAGTCATCATTCTTATTCCAAGAGAAGAGGTAAAATAATAAAAAACATCCTCATGCTGAGTTTATAAACTAGTTCTAATAATGTTGATTCTTATAACAATAATAATAATAATAACAATATAATCATCATGTGTAACGGGAGGCTGCAGCCTTTCATTCATGACCAGGATTCTCTATTAGAAATCTATTTTACATTTGTTCTTGAAACACATCCTGCTCACATCGTACTGAGGTCAACAGTCCAGAGCGTGGAAGGACGTGGAGAAGAGCTGGAGACAAAGGTGTCATGGGCACGAGGAGATACAAGAACATCAGCCTGGAGGAAGGGAAAGGTGGGGAGATGCTCTACAAAAAAGCCCAAAGGAGAAGAAGAATTTGTCACAGGGTGCAGGACATGTATGACCGAGACAAAGTGATCACCAAGATGCTTTGGATGTGAACTCCTCTGATCATGTCCGAACCATGGAGAGGATCTGCTGAAGATGGAGCTGCCAGACAGGAGGTCTAGAGGAAGACCAAAGAGCAGATGGATGGACGTGGTGAGAGAAGATATGAAGGAAGTTGGTGTGAGAGAGGAGGATCCAGAGAATAGGGTGAGATGGAGATGGTGGAGTCACTGTGGAGACCCTGAAGGTAAAGGACCAAAGGAGAAGAAGAAGGTTTGTCTTCAAAGGAGGAGGTGGAGATGAAGATGGAGATGGAGGAGGATGAGGAGGTGGAGGATGACAAACAGTTGGATGGACGAGGAGAGGAGGGAGAAGATGAGGTTTTCACAGCTTGGAAGGAAAAGGAGGTGGTGAAGAAGGTGAGGAAGAAGAAGAAGACAAGCGAGATATTTTCAGAGCTGAAGAACAGGACCAGTCTCCAGTCCAGCTGGGTTTGACACGGTTCTTCAAGGAACTGTAAGGTTCTTCTTGGAGACCAGAACTCACAGTGGATGACAGAACCTGGAGGTGGCCAGAAGGAACATCTGCAACAGCAGCACAGTGAGGAACCTCTGGACCAGGTCATCTACTGTCTGAGGAGTGTCCATCGAACATCTGAGGAAGGTCCATCTACTCTCTGAAGGACCAGTTTGACCCTGAGGTTGACCTTAGCTTAGCTAATGTTAGCCACTTAGCAAGTCATGTCCCTCAACAGACACTGATGGTGGAGAAGTCTTCTCACGATAATCCAGGATTTCGGATCACGATCTTCAGGATCAGCAGATCTGGGTGAGATTAAGGATAATCCCAGCGACCACGATAATCCTAATAATCCTCATAATACTGATTATTCATATAATCCTAACAACCCTTGTTATCCGGATTACTTACAAACCCTGATAATCCCAATAATCGTAATTGTCCTGATTATTCACATAATCCTGATAATCCATTATATCATAATAATCCTGATAGTCCTCATTATTATTCACATAATCCCAATTATCTTGATAATCCTGATTTAAGTAATCCAGATGTGGACAATAACCCGTGTTAATCCCAGCAGATGATCTTGGCGGTCATCCGTCTAATCCCAGCAGCCAGGTGAGGCACAACCTCCAGGAACGATTAGAAACACAGAGTGTGTGACTCACGACCTGGTCAACCGCACTTAACACAGTGAGTGTGTGTGTGTGTGTGTGTGTGTGTGTGTGTGTGTGTGTGTGTGTGTGTGTGTGTGTGTTGGGCCGTATATAAATAACCCTTAATTATTCAGAGTAAAGCACAGATGCTCTTGCACAGCCATGCTCTGCTTCACACACACACACACACACACACACACACACACACACACACACACACACACACACAATGGGTCTATATCACCCCATGGTAAAAACAGTGTTATTACGTAATAACACTGTTATTACCGTGTAATAACAGTGTTATTACCGTGTAATAACACCGTGCGCTATTACAGTGTAATAACAGTGTGATTTGTGTGAGTGTGTGTTGATGTTTCTCCTCCTGCATCTCCAGGCTTCAGCTGAGAGCCTCACCGAGTTCAACACCCCAATTCTGTTTATGAATGTTCGGGTTTTCCTCCATCCTTTCGTCACAGTCGGTTACCGTGGCGGGGGCTCTGATTGCCGTCGTCACGGCGACCGCATGCAGCTCTGGGGGCGGACAGGCGGCGGGAAACCTGGGAGGAGGTTCCCGCCGCAAAAACTAAAGCAACGGCAGCAAGACGACCCGGACAGCAGCGGCAGCGGCAGCGGCAGCGGCAGCGGCAGCGGCAGCGACGACCAGCTCAAAATGGCAACAGCAAACGCAAAAACAACAACAACCACAGCGACAACAGTTGGACCACAAGCATCGCAACATTAGCAACAGCAGCAAAAAAAAACAACAACAACAAAAAAGAAAATATGTCAACAGTCGCAAGCGGGGAGATGACAACAATCACAACATAGCAACAGAAAGTGCAAAAATAACAACAACTGTGGCAGAATAACAACAAAAACAACAAACGCCATGCCAAATGCAAAAAAACAACAATCACAACGACAAAAGCAACAGCTACTGTTAGAACAGCAGAAAAGAAACAGCAACAGCAGCAACATGGACGACAACAACCACAAACAGCAACAACAAATACAACAACAACAAAGACAACAACACAGAGTAACGACAACAACACAAATAACAGCCATGGCAACAACAACAAAACAAGCACAACAACAAACGCAAAACTAACAACAAACACGACAACGAAAACAAGAATCAGTGTGACAACAAACAACAACAACAACCACGGTAAAAGCAACATAAGCTACAAGTGCAGAAACAACAACAAACACAAAAGAAACAACCACCAGCTACGACCAAAACCACGGCAGCAACAACAACAACAACAACAACAATAAAGGGCGAAGTCTATCCCCGCTGTGATTGGTCCAGGGGCAGGTTCACCCCGGACCAATCGGAGGGCCTCATAGAGAAGAAGACAAGCATTCACCCTCTCATTCACACGTCATGGAGAGACAGTCATTCATTCATTCATTCATTTATTTGTTCATTCATTCATTCGTTCATTCACTCACAGGTAGAAACATTCATTCATTCACTCCTTCACAGGTCAGATAGCAACATAAAAGTATTCACCCTCTCATTTTCATGTAGAAACACAAAACCATCATTCATTCATTCATTCATAGGTCAAGTAGAAACACAACTATTCACCCTCACATTTACATAGCATTAACAAATGCAAAATCATTCACTCGTTCATTCACACTTCATGTAGACATTCATTCATTCATTCATTCACTCGCATGAGGAAACATTCATTCATTCACTCCTTCACTCCTTCACAGGTCAGATAGCAACATAAAACAATTCCCCCCTCATTTACACTCATTTTCATATACAAACACAAAGCCATTCATTCATTCATTCATTCATTCATATGTCAAGTAGCAACACAACCATTAACCCTGTCATTTAGATATCACATATAAATGCAAAACCATTCACTCATTCATTCACACTTTATGTAGACATTCATTCACTCATTCGTTCATTCACTCCTTCACAGGTCAGATAGCAACATAGAAGTATTCACTCTCTCATCTTCATATAGAATCACAAAGCCATTCATTCATTCATTCACTCATTCATAGGTTAAGTAGAAACACAGCTATTCACCCTCTCATTTACACATCATATAAAAATGCAATACCATTCACTCATTCATTCACACTTCATTCACTCATTCATTCATTCATTCACTTACAGGTAGAAACATTCATTCATTCACTCCTTCACAGGTCAGATAGCAACATAAAACTATTCACCCTCTCATCTTCATATAGAAATACAAAGTCATTCATTCATTCATTCATTCATTCACTCATTCACAGGACACATGTGAGGAGGTGTTTCTGAGGCAGATGTCCTCTGATGACACGCCCGTTGCCGTGGCGATGGTGATGGTTGGCTGAGGCTGTGTGAACCCCGCTGGAGGAATGTGTGTGTGTGAGTGTGTGTGTGTGTGTGTGTGTGTGTTCCAGAAATATGAAGTTATTCTGAAAGAGAGCGCCGTAAATAACACAGTAAAAAACAAACACACACACACACACACACACACACACACACACACACACATTAAATCCGGGCCCGTGTTCCAGCTCTAATCCTCCGATCTGTTGTGTTCTCCGTTCCGGCCTGCTCTTCGCCGCCGCCGCCGCTCCTTTGTGTTCTCCTGCCGTGGGGTTCGGGTTCCCTCAGGAGAACCTCGGGTTCTCCTGTTCCCGTCCCAGACCTTCTCGTCCTGGATTAGACTGGAGATGAAGAACCCCTGCGACGCTAATCTGGCTTTGTGTGTTTTATTTAGCGATTTGGGGCGAATTGAACGGAGGACAATGGACGGTTCCCGCTGCCGTGTCCCAGTGTGGTCCCGCACACACACACACACACACACACACACACACACACACACACACACACACACACACACACACACACACGGACGGACGTCACATGGTCCAAAAACAAAGACAGATTATTCTCCTCTCCCTCTAAAACAGGGATTAGTCAGATGCTCCTTTAATAGAAAACTGGACTGAATCATTCCTGTCCAACACAAACACACACACACACACACACACACACACACACACACACACACACACACACACACACACACACACACACACACACACACACACACAGCAGAACGTCCGTGCGATCTCATGTGTCATGTGACTTGGATGGTTCCTCTGGGAACGACGGACAAGAAGAACAAGAAGAAGATGGAAATGCAGTGAAGGTGTGTGTGTGTGTGTGTGTGTGTGTGTGTGTGTGTGTGTGTGTGTGTGTGTGTGAGGTGTTAAGTCATCTGTAGTTTCTGTGAGAGGAGCAGCGGCGAGTATTGATCGGCGATTGGCTCCTGATCGATCGGGCAGAAGGCGCTCTCAGCTAGCCTGCAGCTAAAAACACGGCGGGCGGGGGAACGCGTGGAACGCCGCTTAGAACACGGGTTCCGTAAAATACATCACTTCCTGTTTCGGGGACGGCATTCAGAGTCATTAGCGCTTAGTGGGGACTTCATCTCCCACAAGCACTGATCCTGAATTTGTGCTCAGCAGAAATCATTAGCCTCCTAGCCTGCTAGCAGCCACTAGCATTATTCCAATAGTACAGTTAGCAACAGGTAACCAATTAATCAGTCAGACATTAGCTTTATAGCATTTAACCGAGTAAGTGTCTTAGCAGTAAGCATTAGCTCACATGAGCCCAAAGTGATTAGCTTACTGATGCAGCTAGCAACACATTCAGCATATATTTAACCTTGAATTTGTGTTTAGCAGAAATCATTAGCTTGCTAGCAGTGAACAATCCAGCATTATTCCGATGGCACAGTTAGCAACAGGGAACCAATTAACCAGTCAGATATTATCCTTCTGACATTGAACAAGCCTATTATAACTACCTGTTAGCCCACTAGTCATAAACAAACAAACATGTGCAAACAGCTAACCTGGTTATCAGTGAATTTTAGTCTTCTGGCATTTAACTAACTCACATGAACCCGAGATTACTGTCTCCCTGACGCAGCTAACACTGTTGGCTTACAATACCATGAAAGCTACAAACTGATCCGAGTTTGTGATCCGTGGAAACCATGCTAGCCTGCTAGCGGTGAGCAAACTAGCATTATTCTGGTCACACATTAGTTTTGAATCATCGGACAAACCCAGTCTGATGTCTTAACCATAAACATTAGCTAAAATGAGCCTGAAAGCAATTAGCATACTGCTACAGCTAACACTGTTCGCTTACCGATCAGTTATTACTAAACACGAATTACGAGTTTGTGTTTAGCAGAAACAAGCCAGCTTGATAGCGGTAAAGAAACTAGAATTTTTCTGATGATGTAGTTAGCAACAGTCAACCAGATAACTCGTCAGGCATTAGTGTTTCAGCATTTAACCGACCTAGTCTGACGTCAGTGATTAGTGATGCTAGCTAAGTGACATCATCGATGTTAGCTACTATCACGATCTTAACCAAGCACCTCCCGAGTTTGTGTTCAGCAGAAATCATTAGCCTGCTAGCAGTGCTAGCATTATTCAGCGGTTAGCAACTGCAAACATCCTCACGAAAAGCCAGACTTTTTTTTTTTTAGCGTTTTTCCGAATTTCGCAGAAACCCTCGGCTCACGTCCAGCAAAGAAACGCTTCGCACACGGACTCGGCCGTGCTAAGTTAGCAACCCCGAGTTAGCCAACCAACCTCTGTCGTCACCTTGTCATAAACGCTGCTAACAGAGATTTAGCGATGGCCGGAAAGCAGCGACTGATTGTCTCCTGGGCTGCAGATGGAACCCGTCACGTCCGGGTTCTTCTTCCTCCAGGCCTCCTGGTTCTCCGCGGGTTCTCCATTTCACGGCCCATCAGACGGTGGGATGGAGGAACCGCCGACCGCCGTTCTAATTCGGACGATTTACTGCCGTCGTTCCGTCCGCGGACCCTTCGCCCGCCGCCGTTTACGACGCCGCCTGATTGGTCGGGACTCTTAACACCCCCTCCATTGGCTCATGAAGCTCCATCAAGTGGAACGGTTCTGGAACCAGAAGGGCTGCGTGGAACCTTGGAGGTTCCAGAGACCAACACCTTCGCTCCTTCTAGTTCCAGGTTCTCCGGGTTGCAAATGTCATCATACTTGCAGACTTGGCCACCTCAGCTAAAGTTAGCCACCTTAGTTTAGGTTAGCAGTCTTAACTAAATGTTTCTAATCTTGACAAATTGCCTCAATTAGCCAAAACGTGGCTGTTTTATCAAACTTTGCAAAGTTAGCCACATGAGCATTATTTAGCCATCTGGGCAAAAGTTATTCATCTTAGCTAAAGTTAGCCAAAGCTAGCCAACTTTGGCAAGCCAAGCCAAATTAACACACTGAGACGAACATCACCAATTCAATCACAATTTGTAAACTTAGTCACCTTAGCTAGCTAGTTGGCCACCTTTGCCAAACCTAGCTGGCTTGGCTAAAGTTAGCCACCTTAGCTAAAGTGAGCAAACTTTAGAGAACCAAATCAAATAGATTCACTCCGTCAAACATCACCAGTGCAATTACACTTTGCAAACTTTGCACTGCCTTAGCTAAACTTAGCTGCCTTGGCAGCAACCGAAGGTAAAGTTAGCCACTGTGGCCAAAGTTAGCCAACTACAGAAACCCAAGCCAAGCGAACTCACTTATCTGAACATCGCCAATGTAATCACATTTAGCATGCTTAGCTAAAGTTAGCCACGTTAGCCAAAATGAAATTAACCAAATGAAACCCACTTAGTATAACATCAACAATGCAATCCTGTTTTGCTAACTTAGCCACCTTGGCTGAACTTAGCTGCCTTCACTCAAGTTAGCCACCTTAGCTACTGTGCGTTCACTTCCCGTTTGGGCTAGCTGCTGCTTAGGGAGGAATTAGCAGCTTCCTGCTGGCTAATGGCGGCGGCGTGGCGGCGCATCGATCCACCCGGACCAAGAAGACCAAACTCCTCCTCCTCCTCCTCCTCGCAGAAGATCATTTATCCGCTAACGGCAGATGTTTATTACACGTTATTAGCAAACTCCAGCCGGCCTGGAGGACGCTCCCAGTTAAAGAGCATTATTGATTAAAAACAGCGCCGGATAAAAGAACCCGTTTGCTACGAATACACGCAGTACTACTCGTAGTACCACTACTACTACAACTACTACTACTGCCGCTGCAGATAAAGTGATAAATGTTGAATGCTAATCCCAGGGGAGTGCGCTCGCTGCTCCAGCTATAACACATATTTTGGGATGGCGATGCACGAGTGTGTGTGTGTGTGTGTGTGTGTGTGTGTGTGTGTGTGTAACATTCTGTCTGCTCGGAGGAGCGAGGTTGCGTTCGCAGACGGTCCTGACGCGGGACATCAGGACGCCGTTGTCACATTGCTTCTTGGGAATTTGACTGGAGTGAAACATGGCGGCGCCTCATAACCCAACATTTAGTCACTAATTATCACTCCTAAATTAATCAAAGGGGCAAAATGTTAATTTCGATACGACTTTACATTTTTTATGCAAATTGTTTGAATTGCAGGTTGAAATTTCCATTCGTGGGGTTTAAAGGGTTTAACTCTACGTTTGCATAGGAAATATAGAAGGAAGCAGGAAACACCAAGGAGGAGACAGGAAGCAGGAAGGAGGAAGCAGGAAGTGGAAGACAGGAAGCAGGAAGCATAAAGTAGGAGACAGGAAGCAAGAAGCAGGAAGTGTAAGATAGGAAGCAGGAAGGAGGAGACAGGAAGCAGGAGGCATAGAGTGGGAGACAGGAAGCAGGAAGTGGAAGATAGGAAGCAGGAAGCAGGAAGGAGGAGACAGGAAGCAGGAAGTGGGAAACAGGAAGCAGGAAGTGGAAGATAGGAAGCAGGAAGCATAGAGTAGGAGACAGGAAGCAGGAAGCAGGAAGTGGAAGATAGGAAGCGGGACGCAGGAAGTAGGAGACAGGAAGCAGGAAGTAGAAAGCGGAAGATAGGAGGCAGGAAGCAGGAAGCAGGAAGTAGGAGACAGGAAGCAGGAAGTAGAAAGCAAAAAGCAGAAGATAGGAGACAGGAAGCAGGAAGTAGCTGATGATTTCAAGATCAGATGATCTATAAATAGATCCATGTTTCCTGCCAATCTGGAATCCATTAAGTCACATATGAAAGAATCAGCGAAATTATTGATCGGTTCAACCATCAGAGGAGGAGGAGTGTGTGAAACACAAACATCTTCAATGTACTGCCTCCATGACCCTGTGTGTGTGTGTGTGTGTGTGTGTGTGTGTGTGTGTGTGTGTGTGTGTGTGTGTGTGTGTGTGTGTGTGTGTGTCAGTGTTTACTAACAGTGTTTGCTGTTGACATTTGGCAAAGAACACAATCAGAGCCACGGTAAACACACACACACACACACACACACACACACACACACACACACACACACACACACACACACACACACACTCCAATCAGAAGAGTCAAGACACAGTTGAGGCTTCGGTCCAGCTGGGTCATGCGTTGCCGTGGAAACCCCACCCTCCCGTTTACTTCCTGTTTGACCCGGGAACCCAACATGACGACTTCCTGGAACAGAAGCACTGAAGCCTCTGGAGGATCTGAACAACATCCTCACCTTCTTCTCCTTCTTCTTCTTCTTCTGCTTCTTCTTCCTCTTCCTCTTCTTCTTCTTCTTCTGCTTCTTCCTCTTCTTCTGCTTCTTCTTCTTCTTCTTCTCCTTCTTCTTCTTCTCCTCCTCCAGTGTTGATGCCCCCCCGCCTGGAACCCCCTGGACAATAATCTAATGAGATTAACAGGCGTCTCTAATCGGTAAACAAGCAGGACTTGTTGGTGTGGAAGCTCCTCCAGGCCTGAGGAGCTTCTCCGCTGCCCCTCAGGAGGTTCCAGCAGGACTGGAGATGATCCTCTACAACCATCTGAGGAGAACCTCAGCAGGCTGATGTTCTGGAAGCTGAACTTCCAGCGGTGACGACCCGCCACCTTCACACCTGAGATGATCCAGGTGGGTCGACCTCTGACCTCCGTGGGAAAGGACTAACCGGTTAACGCCTCGACTCAAAGCGCCAAAGTGCCGAAGCGGGTCGAACGCGGCGGTTAACGCAAACGAAGAAGTCCGGTCGGACCGGTCGCCATGGAAACGCTTCGACCACAGACACGGCTGGTTAGCGGGGTTGAATGTGGGTTAGTTAGTTGTAGCAGTCAGGGTCAGATAGGTGTAGTTACCTTCAATAGGAGTTAGAATCAGACATCGAGTTACTTAACGTCAGTTGGACAGGTTAGCGCTGGTTAGTTAACAACGCTTACGAGTCGGTTCCGGTTAGAGAGGACACCGTTAGCATAGCTTAGCTTCCGCCCGCTCTTGACATGCTAACCTGAGTCAGCGTCGGTGTAGTTAATGGTGAGGCCGCTCAGGACGTAGCACGGGTCGGTCAAGAACTAGTTAGCGTCAGCGACCGAAACCGTTCCCGGAGACGGCCTCCGATTCACATGCGCCCCGCCGGCTGTTACCACGGAAACGACACACAAACAGGAAGCGGACCCGGAACGGGCCGACCAATGAGACGTCTCCTCGTCGGGAGGCGGGGTTACCGTGGCAACGGCCACAGGATTTCAGCCGGGGAGCGTGATTGGTCGAGGACGAAGGTACAGACGCTTCCAGGCAAACGCCGGCTCCGTCAGCGATCGATCACAGAAGATTCTGGAAGGGAGAGCAGGAGAACCGGCAAACCACCAGCAGGACCAACGTAGGATTTCGTCATCTCACACACACACACACACACACACACACACACACACGCACGTGCACGGTTTCTCTAACGGGGTCAGTCGACGGCGGCCTGCTTCTGCACCGGCAGAATTATTTCTGCACTCGCTTGACGGATGACGGATTAATACCAGGGCTACGTCGGGATCAGCCTGCGCACACACACACACACACACACACACACACACACACACACACTAACACACACACACACACACACACACACACACACACACACATACACACATATACAGCTGGATTAGATTTCAAACTTCCCCACAAGAGAATCTTTTTCTTTCTTTCTTTTTTCTTCTTTTCATCCTGATACTTGAGATCTTGAACCTGCCGGCTGAAGAAGAGGAGCGGCAGAAGAAGATGGCATGGAAGCGTGAAGGAGGAAGAGCTGGCGATCGATGAGAAGGTGAAGGCAGCAGGCCGAGAAGCTCGTCTGAAGGATGGAGAAGGAGGTGGAGTCCATGACAGGAGGAAGGGATGGAGAGACCAGAAGAAGGGGAGGGCGGGTGTGAGCCTGAAGGCAGCGATCAGGGGGAAATAAACCCGTGTGAACGAGCGAGGAAGCTAGCTAGCGAGCTAGCAAGCTAGCTTGTTGTTTATTGACGTAGTTCGGGTGATTTACTTCCTGTTTGGGGGGTCATGTGACCGACGGGTCCGTTAAACACCAGGGGGCGGAGCCTGGCCAGGGGGGTTGCCATGACGATGTGGATTGGGGGGTTGGAGAGGAACATTTGGGAGATCTACAGCAACATCATGACACCTTACCTTCTTACCTCCTCTGCCCTCTGTCACATCCTTGCTTCCTTCCTTCCTTCCTTCCTTCCTTCCTTCCCTCCTTCTCTCCTTTCTTTCTTTCCTCCCTTCCTTCCATCCTTCCTTCTCCCATAATTCCTTCCTTCCTTCCTCCCTCCCTTTCTTCCATGCTTCCTTCCTTCCTTCCCTCCTTCTCCCATAATTCCTTCCTTCCTTCCTTCCTTCTTTCCCTCCTTACTTCCTTCGTTCCCTCCTTCCTTCCTTCCTTCCTTCGTTCCTACCTCTCTCCCATAATTCCTTCCATCCTTCCTTTCTTCCTTCCTTCCTTCCTTCCCTCCTTTCCTTCCTTCCTTCGTTCCCTCCTTCCTTCCTTCCTTCCTTCCTTCCTACCTCTCTCCCATAATTCCTTCCATCCTTCCTTTCTTCCTTCTCTCCTTTCCTTCCCTCCTTTCCTTCCTTCCTTCCTTCCTTCCTTCCCTCCTTTCCTTCCTTCCTTCCTTCCCTCCTTTCCTTCCTTCCTCCTCTCTCCCAGACTGACTCTCAGCCGTCGTAACATTTAACGACCTGCTGCTATAAAGAAACTCATCAACCATGTGTGTGTGTGTGTGTGTGTGTGTGTGTGTGTGTGTGTGTGAGCTTGTTCATCTCAGATCCAGTTGTGTATCTACGATATGAGCCATTACATGTTCGACAGAAAGACCACACACACACACACACACACACACACACACACACACACACACACACACACACACACACACACACACACAGACACGTCCGACCTTGTAAGTTTCAGAGAGCTTCCCAAAGAGCGGAGGTGACCGTCCAATCAGAGGGCGGGAGAACAGGGTGTGTGTGTGTGTGGGGGGGAGCAGATGGCTGCCATGGCGACGGGCGGGGTGAGGGGGGGCGGGGGGTCAGATTAAAACCCAGATTAATTCTTGGAGCAGACGGGACGACGAGAAGGAGCCGGAAGCATCTGTGACATCACGTGATGTCATGAGTGACATCATCACAACGCCACACAATGACATGGAATTATAAACAATTACATGTAATTTCTATCTGGACATCATTTATTCACTTATTAGGAGGCGCATGATTGATGGCAACCTTTTGTGTGTGTGTGTGTGTGTGTGTGTGTCTCAGCCATCCCGACCACGTCCACGTGTAATAACCTTGTTGTAATAACGTCCGGGGCAGCGGTTACCATGACAACAGCCGATCGATACGGGATCGCGTTCGCTTCCGATCATTGGATCACTTTCGGAGTGGGGTGGGCTTGACCTTTGACCCCGTCTTCAGCTTCACAACCACACACACACACACACACACACACACACACACACACACACACACACACACACACACACACACACACACACACACACACACGTGTTTAATCCTCTTCCCGGGATCATCCTTTGATCTTAAGAGGATCAATAACCATCAAAGGGATCAATACAGGATCAGTGACGGGAGGGAGGAGCTTCTCACAGGACCAGGCTGGGCCTCCTGCAGGTGGAAGCATCTCCAGCAGGAGGTGAGGAGATGAGAAGTTAAGGAGATGAGGAGAACCTCCTGTCTACCAGAGAAGTTCTCCTCAGGAGACTCAGGTGAGGAGGGAGAAGGTTCTCCAACATCTTCATCTTCATCAGGACCAGCAATCAGATGAGGCCTGGTGTTATGTGTGTGAGTGTGTGTGTGTGTTCTACAGGACGTGTGTGTAATACTAGGCATGCTTCTCCTCCTGGGACTCCAAACTGACATTCATGGGTGATGCTTTCAATCCTGACACCTTTCACTCCCTGCAGTGAGCAGGAGCGTCAGATGGTCTGCTCACCACACTGTTATTACACTGTTATTACACCGCTATTACACTGCTATGACGCTGTTAATAATTGTTATAACACTGCTATTACGCCGCTATTACACTGTTAATAGCTGTTATAACACAGCCATTATACCATTGTTACACTGTTAATAACTGTTATTACACCGCTATGACACCACTATTACACTGCTATTACACTGTTATTACACCGCTATGACACTGTTAATAATTGTTATTACACCGCTATGACACTGCTATTACACTGCTATTACACTGTTATTACACCGCTATTACACCGTTATTATACTGCTATTACACTGTTAATGACTGTTATTCCACTATCAGACTGTTACTACACAGTTAAACAGTTGTTCCACCGTGGGGGGGGTGTGATCACGTGACACCAGGCTGTCCATCCCGCATCACACATGCGTCTGGAGCGACGGTCAACGCGCACGCGCACATTCCCATGCACCCCGGTGAATCAGCAGCGCGCACGGAGCGGACAGTTTCCGGCTGGGCCGGAAGTGGCGGGTGGGGGGGGGGGCACGACACACATATGCGGGACTTTCACAATAAAATCTTCATGATGGACACACATACATACGCACACACATACGCACACACACACACACACACACACACGCGCAACCACGTGCGCGCGCGTGGGGGGGTCTAATCAGATTATGCGATGATTCATTTTCCACAACTAAGAATAAAACTATTGTTGGCAGCGACACACACACACACACACACACACACACACACACACACACACACACAGACTGCATACCGGAGCTCCGCTTGCTGTCGCACACACACACACACACACACACACAAACTGCATGCCGGAGCTCCGCTCGCCGTCACGCACGCGCGCACACACACACACACACGCACGGATTCAAAAACACGCACACACACACACACACACAATCACACTGCATGCCGGAGCTCCGCTCGCTGTCACACACACACACACACACACACACACACACATATACATACATACCCACGCGTGAGCCGATCAATAACCCGTAACTGGATCGATGAGCTGATCACGCGCGATGATCCGAAGAAGAGGAAGAGGAGGAAGAAGAAGAAGATGGAGGAGAAGATGGAGCAGAAGATCCGGTGTTCCGGTGCATCCCAACTCGCGAGGAGGCGGTGTGTGTGTGTGTGTGTGTGTGTGTGTGTGTGTGTTTGGGGGGGGTCCGGTAGTTTTCCGTGGCTGAACAAACAGGAGTGTGTGTGTGTGTGTGTGTGTGTGTGTGTGTGTGTGTGTGTGGTGTGTGTCACCTGCGAGCACGCACACGGGTGTGTGTGTGTGTCGGTGTGTTCCTCGCGGCACCGGAAGTGCCCCCCCTCCTCTAGCCTCCCATGGCGGCGCGGCGGCGGGACGAATCCGCCGGGAGGCGCCGGCGCGTCCGCGCTCCTTCCGGCGTCATCCGGGGCGACCCGGTGGACGGGGCGGCGTGCGTGCGTGCGTGCGTGCGTGTGCGCGCCCGCCCTCCGCGTGCGTCGCGCTAATCCCCACGGGAGAAAAATCCACGCGCGTGTCCTTGACGCGCTGCACGGGCCCGCGGCTTCCGGCCGGGCGCTGTCCTGAGACGCATCCGCACCCGCGCGCCTCCTCGCTCTCTCTCTCTCTTTTCTCCTCCCTTCTTCCTCACGAGCCGCCCGGTGAGCGGCGGCGCGCAGCTGCGGAACACAGACGGAGAGAGAGACTATTTTTAGAGAGAGAGAGAGATGGATGGATAGATAGATAGATAGATAGATAGATAGATAGATAGATAGATAGATAGATAGATAGATAGATAGATAGATAGATAGAAGGTAATAAAGAAGAAAAGCTCTTCCTCCTTCCTGATAAAGGGGTAGAAGATGGAGGGATGATGAATGGAAGGCGGAGAGGTGGAGGAAGAGGAGTGGCATGGAGAGATGGAGGGATGGGGAAGAAAGGGGGATGGAAGAGTAAAGGGATGGAGGAGTGGAGGAGTGGACGGATGGAGAAGATAGAGGGATGGAGGGATGGATAGAAGAGAGGGATGGAGAGATGGAGAAGATAGAAGGATGGAAGAATGGAGGGATGAAGCGGTAGAGGAATAGGTAAGAGGGAGGGATGGAGGGATGGAGAAGATAGAAGGATGGAGAAATGGCTAGGAGGAATGGAGGGATGGAGGGGTTGAGAAGATAGAGGGATGGAGGAGTAGAGAGGAATGGAGGGGTGGAGAAGATAGAGGGATGGAAGATTAAAGGGATGGAAGATGGAGGGATGTAGGAGTGGAGGGATGGACAGAAGAGAGGGATGGAGGGATGGAGGGGTGGAGAAGATAGAGGGATGGAAGAATGGAGGGATGGAGTGGTAGAGGAATAGGTAGGAGGGAGGGATGGAGAAGATAGAAGGATGGAGAAATGGCTAGGAGGGATGGAGGGATGGAGGGATGAAAGAGTGGAGTGATGGAGTGATGGAGGGATGGCGGCTGGGCCGTCATCCCTCCATCATCCCCAGTGTTTCCATCCCTCCATCTCTTCTCCCGCCTGCAGGTGTTCGATCCGATCAATCTTATTGATCCCAGACTTCAAACCATCAATACTTGCAAATGTAAACACCGTCGTCTGCATGTCGACTCACTTTTACTTCTTAATACTGCAGTATTTCAACTCCTACCCGAGTACTTTGCAGAGTACTCCAGTACTTTTCAGGGTACTTGAGTACCTTGCAGAGTACCTGAGTACTTTGGTGAGTAATCGAGTACTTTGGCGAGTAATCGAGTACTTTGGCGAGTAATCGAGTACTTTGCTGAGTACCCTTGTTTGTAATTTAAGAGTCTTATTTTGAATTAAATGTGAAAAGGATCGCCGGGAAACGCGGGGTTATCAATACAGGTTTGGGGTCCGATCATCCCCGCGTGATCAATAAGTCAGGACCAATCAATCAATGAACATCAAGTCACCCATCAATCAAACAGTCAATCAGATCAGATCAAACTCACCGATAAGAGCAGACCAATCGATTCATGAACTCAGACTGACAAGTGACATCATATCAATCAATCAATCAATCAGACTAATCAATCACACATTCCATGAGTATCAGTGTTATAAATGGAAACACCTGCAATGATGATGATGATCCTCAACATCACTACTAGTACTACTGCTAGTAGTACTAGTAGTGCTGGTTGCATAGTATTTATAGAGGTAGTAGTGGTACTAGGGGTGGTTAAGCAGCACTAGTAGTATCAGTAGTAGTAGTAGTAGTAGTGGTGGTAGTGTTAGTAGTAGTAGTAGTAGTAATACTAGTAGTGGTACTAATACTAGTACTACTGGCTGTAATAGTACTGGTAGTGGTAGTGGTACTGGTAGTAGACATAGTAGGTGTATTGGTTGTAGTAGTAGTAGTACTGGTAATGGTAGTAGTACTACTAGTAGTAGTAGTAGTAGTAATAGTAGTAATGTTTGAAGTAGTACTGGGAGTAGTTATAGTACTAAGAGTAGTTATATTAGTAGTAGTAGTAGTTATTGTAGTAGTAGTAGTTGAAGTAGTAGTAGTTGAAGTAGTAGTAGTACTTGTCATAGTACTCGTACTAGTTATAGTAGTATTACTAGTAGAGGCAGGTATTGATCCGACGGTTGTGATCACATTGGTTTGCCTTCAAATGGACTGGAGATGGTTGGGGACCTTCATCCTGGGGGGGCAGGGTGTGTGTGTGTGTGTGTGTGTGTGTGTGTGTGTGTGTGTGTGTGTGTGTGTGTGTGTGTGTGAGGGTGTGTGTGAGGGTGCATCCATCCAGCGCCCGTGAATGTAAATGAGATGTTGGACGTGAAGAGAATGGAGACGATCTGACAACATGAGGAGGAGAAGCTACTCACCAGGAGGAGGAAGGAGATTCTCAGGTTTCAATGAAGAACGCGGTCCATGAACGCCCGTCACACACACACACACACACACACACACACACACACACACACACACACACACACATAATCTGCGACCTACATGTGCACACATCTCCATGAATGCATGGATTAGATTTGATAGATTGAAAATCTGGGGAAAAGGTCAGTGGGCATTGAACGCCCCCTGAGACACACACACACACACACACACACACACACACACACACACACACACACACACACACACACACACACACACACACACAAATAATCCAGGAAGTCCCCGTGCCAGATTATGACGTTACATGTATTTAAAGGATGAACGTCAAGTGAGCAGCTGAACGACAGGAAACAGGAAACAGGAAGTGGAAACAGGAAACAGGAAGTGGAAACAGGAAATGGAAACAGGTTTCCAACTTCCTGTTCTGTGACAACATATGTTCTGACAGTAGAGGGTGTGAGGTCACTTCCTGACCGGCCCCTGATTGGCTGAAGGGTTAGCAACATACGCTAGCTACTGCAGCCTCCACAATCACCATGGCAACCACCACGGCGCTCCATCATCTGGTCTGGAAGAGCTGTTGTCCTGCTGACACGGCAGGAGCTCCACGCAGAACCTGACCTGGTGCTCCACATCTCCACCGTGACCCAGGAGATCCCAGGAGGGAGTCTGTCCCAGGAGAAGCTCGGGCTTCTGGTCCATGATGAAGATCCAGGAGGATCTGGAGGGATGATCTCCGGTGTGGGCCGGCCCTGGAGGAGCTCCTGGGGAGTCCACCTGCCTGGAGGACACCAGGACCGACGAGAAGGTCATCCCATCACCGATCCGGGTCCAGTTGCAGGATGGAGGGAGTCATGATCCGCTGAGGTCGGATCTTCTGAGAAGGCCTCGGTCCGGAGCCGCGGGCCGCCGAGCTCTCTGATTGGACGTTTGGTCGGGCAGGTCGCCACGGCGACGGGCGATCATCTGATGAGCTTGGAGGGGGAGGAGGTCCTGCAGCCAGAAGACACCAGATGGTGGAGCAGGTCCACCACACAGGTTCTCCATCTGATTGGTTTATTTACCAAAATATCACACACACACACACACACACACACACACACACACACACACACACACACACACACACACACACACACACACACACACACACACACACACACACACACACACACACACACACACACACACACACACAAATGATCATTGGGATTATCTGATCCAGAAACAATTCAAGCTGTGACTCAATCAGGTCCAGCATCCAGTTGTTCTTGATGGTTTCCATCAGGAGCTGCAGGTTCCTCCCAGACCTTCAGGCTGGTGGATGAAGGTGGAGGTGAGAAGCTGCTCCTGGAACATCTGGAGTCCAGGAGGTCACCTGAGGTCTTCCTCTGAAGGTCTGCTGTGGTGCCGCACCCTGAGGAGCATGGATGGTGCAGCTCCATACGGTCCAGGTGATCTTCTGCTAACATCTAGCATCCCACACACACGCACGCACGCACGCACGCACGCACGCACGCACGCACGCACGCACGCACGCACGCACGCACGCACGCACGCACGCACAGACACACACACACCAGTCAGCCATCTTTTCTTTTCTCCTGTTCCTCTGCTTCCACCTTTAAGACGTGTGAAATAAAGACGTGGTGTGATCATCACCTCCACCTCCTGGTCCAGGATGGAAGATGTTGATCTCAGCCGGCTCGGTGGAGGCGGTGTGTGTGTGTGTGTGTGTGTGTGTGTGTCTGCGTCCTATCACAGAGGCCCAGACCGTCTCCCAGGCCCGAGAGGTGACGGGACAAAGACAAGAGACGGCTTTGTTTGGACTTATCACACACACACACACACACACACACACACACACACACACACACACACACACACACACACACACACATACACACACACACACACACATGCACACACACTCGCAAACACGACTCGTGACATCAGAGGCGGCGAGGACGGAGTTAGAAACCACGACGCATCCGCACAAACACACAGCGTCTGCGGGTAATGGATGGGCAGGGGCTCACACACACACACACACACACACACACACACACACACACACACACACACACACACACACACACACGTACGTACGTGCACACACGCACATGCACACACATCCACGGGGTTGTCATGGATACAGACACAAGAAAAGGGGGAAAAAAAATCCCTCCAGCCTCCGTTCAGACGGCGGGTCGCCGGTCATCGGTCAAAGATGGCGGACATATGGCGAGGGTTGCCATGGCAACCCCGGCAAACGCGACGGGGGGGTCAGCGAGGACGAGGTCGGGGATCCTCGACGACATCAGCCGTGGATGCTGACGGCGTGCCGACACGTAAGACTTGCGGTGAACTGACTAGAACCTCCTCAGGACCTCCTCTGGACCTCCTCTAGACCTCCTCTAGACCTCTTTTGGAAATCCTCACAACCTTCTCTTCACCCAACTTCACTGGAATCTCCTCAGAGCCTCCTCTGGACCTCCTCAGAACCTCCTCTGGACCTCCTGAGAACCTCCTCTGGACCACTTTGGGAAATCCTCACAACCTTCTCTTCACCGACCTTCACTGGAACCTCCTCTGAACCTCCTCTGGACCTTCCCTGGAACCTCCTGTGAGCGTGATCTGCTGCTCCCAGGAGAGCAGTTAGCATTAGCGTCCCGCGTTGGCTAATTCCATCTGTTAATCAAGCGTCGGCTCCCCGCGAGCCAGATGGTGCGAGAACCTCCCGTCCATCTGAGAAGATGAAGGCGGCGTGACGACCTGCAGCTGGACGGAGGCAGGCTGTCGAAGAACCAGACGCTCGGATAATTGCGTCTGGACGCGGATGCTAACTGAGGACGGTTAGCGAGCGCGTCTTCGGGACGGAGTCTCAAAATAAATCTGACGTTCGGGACCTTCGGCCGGACGATGCCTGATCAGCCAATGACGGCGGAGAATTTCTACCGATAGATCAATTGGTCGGCCGATCGATCGATTGGTTATTTGAGATCGGAGAGGATTCGTTCAGGAGGACCAATACCAGCCCCCTTTGAGCTTCTGTCACTGTTAGCTTAGCGCAATGAATGTCATAGCCTAGCATATTACCTGACGTTCAATAGCAATCGCAAGCTTAGCATATTGATCCTCACTGGTTATGTGTTAGCCAGGCATATTGAATGATGTTCAGCAGTGTTAGCCTAGCCTAGCATATTGAATGATATGCAGTAGTGTTGGCCTAGCCTAGCATACTGAATGATGTGCAGTAGTAGGTTTTAGCTTCACATCTTGCATGATGTTCCATGCTCAGTGTTAGCCTAACATCTTGAATGATATTCAAAGCTAAGTGTTAGCGTAGCATCTTGAGTGATATTCAATGCTAAGTGTTAGCATAGCATCTTGAATGATATTCAAAGTGTTATTCCTACCTCACTCCAAAGCCAGGACAGCAAGCTCTTTCCCCGGCCTTGACGTTGTCCTTGCGGCCTGATGGATGCTAAGCTAACCGCTAGTAAGAGAGTGAGCCGACCAAAAAGTGCCTGCGGCTGCAGAACCAGGGGAGCGGGTGTTTGACGGATGAAGGCGCCTGGTCGTTGAGCGTGGGAGGATTTAGGACCTTCTCTCCACGGCGATGCTGATGAAGATCTCCCAGACGGAGCTTCCTGGACCGTAAATCTCAGGTGGCCACGAGGAACCCGAGCAGAACCGAGGAGGACGGAGGAGAAGAAGAAGGGATGAAGAAGAAGACCAGACGAGGAGGAGCCCCGGTGGGCGGGAGGTCCATGCCGCGGAGAAGATGGCGGTCCAGCAGAGCGCCTCTGGAGGACGCCGCAGGAGCGAGAACCTCCGGTCCGATCACCAGGGGGCGGAGCTTTATCCTGATTGGAGGATGGAGAGGAACCAGGAAGTGAGCGGAAGGTCTTACTTTCTGTCATCGTCAGATCTCCACCCTGACCTCCACCTTCAGTGTTGCACCACCACCACCTCCATCATGTGCTCCACCTGCATGCTAGCGCCACCGCCATCTTCGCCGCCATCTTCGCCGCCATCTTCGCCGCCATCTTCGCCGCCATCTTTGCCGCCATCTTTCCCCAGTGTGTACGTGGCGTTCAGGGGAAATCCGCCGCAGGAAATCCCTTCCTGTTTGCGTCCTTGATTGAGGGCAGGAAGAGGAGGTGTGTGTGTGTGTGTGTGTGTGAGGTGTGTGTGTGTGTGTGTGTGTGTGACGGGGGTCCCCAAGCAACCATCCAGCAAGGGCACATTGATGATGGCGGCGGCGCCCGGATTCCATCCTGGTTATTAATAAAACCTCCGTCTCGCCGCGGCGACCCGGCCGGCGGCGTCCGCCATGTTTTTCCCTCGGCGGCGTGGGCGGCCGTGCGGCGCAGCTGTCGCGCAGATTCCGGCCCAGACGAGCTCCAGAAGGCGTCCTCCAACCCCCCCTCGTAACCACGGCGGCGAGCAGAAATTGAATTTTAACGGCGGACAGATGGGCCGTAGATCTCGCTCTGATTGGCCGACGGGCCGCCGGACGCCGCCAGGGCTTTTATTTTGGAAATGGCGACCCACTTCCTGTGGCGTCGCGCTTGACTTCCTGTCCCGTCGACATAAACAACCTTCAAATTCCACAAGAGTCATCGTTCGCCGGCAGCCATCTTGAAACCCTCCCCGTCCTCCCTCGCAAACAGGAAGTGGCGAGACGGTCAGGTGAGCGCCACTTCCTGCCAGGATTGACTGGATCAATGTTGAACAGGACAATCAGCTGTGCCAGGAGGTCACCTTCAAGCCCAAAACAAAGATGGCGGAAGGGGCGGGGCTTAACATGGACACACAGCTGTCAATCATCTGACCTTCTGAAGATACAGGCTTCAGACCAGAAGAGAAACAAACTTCTCGGACTGGAGAACATGGAGGACCAGGTAGGAGAACGTGGAGAACCAGGTGGGAGAACATGGAGACCCAGGTAGGAGAACGTGGAGACCCAGGTAGGAGAACATGGAGACCCAGGTAGGAGAACATGGAGACCAAGGTAGAAGAACATAGAGAACCAGGTGGGAGAACATGGAGAACCAGGTAGGAGAACATGGAGACCCAGGTAGGAGAACATGGAGACCCAGGTAGGAGAACGTGGAGACCTAGGTAGGAGAACATGGAGACCCAGGTAGGAGAACATGGAGACCCAGGTAGGAGAACATGGAGACCCAGGTAGAAGAACGTAGAGGACCAGGTAGGAGAACCCAGTCCACCAGAACCCGGACCTTCTCACAGTGAGAGCTTAACGAAGGCCTTTCTAAACTCCAACTGTCAAGAAGAACCACCTCCATCCATCAGATGCCGACCTGACATCGAACACACTTCAAACAGAAGTAAATCAGACATCAATCAGACTGCAGTCAACCTTCAATCAGACTTCATTACAGGATAATCAGACATCAATCCTTCAGCAACGAGGTGTCGATCAGACTTCGATCAGACATCAGTCACTCATCGATCACACATAATTTACACTCCAATCTGATATCAGTCAGACTTCAAATAGAGAAGGTTCACACATCTATCAGACATCAATTCGTCGACGTTTTGTCAACATGTAAATCAGACTTCAGTCAGACTTTAAACAGTCATTAATCAGACATCAATCAGATGTTAATTAGATATCAATTGCATATCAAACAGACTCCATTCAGACATCAATCAGTCATCAATCAGATGTCAGTCAGACTACAGAGATCAATCGGAGATCACTCGGACATCAATCAGACATCAATCAGACATCTGCAGGACATCAATCAGACACCAAATAGACATCAATCAGACATATGCAGGACATCTGCAGGACATCAATCGGACATCAATCGGACATCAATCGGACATCAATCGGACATCAATCGGACATCAATCGGACATCAGACATCAATCAGACATGAAAGAAGGTTGGACGTAGAAACAGGAAGTGGAGGAAGAGAACGGGGGCATCAAGTTGAGATAATGATGAAGGAACAGCAAGGAAAAAACAATCCCAGCTGGTCTCCACACACACACACACACACACACACACAGCTCTACCCTCCGATAAACATCAATTTTACCAATACAAACACACACACTCACACACACACACACACGCACACACACACCGGTTGTGATGGGCTGAAGCTCTGTGGTTGTCGGACGTCATCAGGAAGCTTCCACTGAAAATCACCAAGAAGATAATAGATAAACTGAAAAACTCTCTGATAATTGCACGGTGAAACTGCAGCAGCAGGAACACACACACACACACACACACACACACACACACACACACACACACACACACACACACACACACACACACACACACACACACACACACACACACACACACACTCGCTGCAGAATCTGAGGCTCAGCAAGTGAAAGCAGATATTTAGAATTCATCCATTCATTCATCTATTCATCATCTCAGGGGGCGGAGCCTATCCCAGGGGTTCACCCTGGACCAATCACAGGGCTTCATATAGAGAGGTGCAACCATCCACACGTCTGGAAAGTGCAGGGTGTCCATGAAGATCCTGCATGCGTTTGGAACCCGGAGAACCCTGAGGAACCCACATGGAGAACATGGAGACCAGCGACCTTCTGTGAGGGGGCGGGGCTTAACGCTGTTCCACCTTCCAATAAATGGTACGGCCCGTGTTATGTCATCGAACTGGAACATTCAGTCACTGGCTAACATGGTACGGTCCAAGTTCTCCAGACAGTCAATGGAAGATTCCATTATTAAAGGGGGGGATTTCAGAAGTTTTTAATTTTTACAATAATGAAAATTTCATGCGATGGTACGTTCCATGTGTACCTGGAATGTTCCAACTCAGCAAGAACGGGGGGGTGAAGAAGACCTGCTGAAGTGACGGATACAAACCAGCGCTTCTTAAAAATCATCCCTATCTTCTTGTGTGCGTGTGTGAGAAAGTGTATGTGTGTGTGTGTGTGTGTGTGTGTGTGTGTGTGTGAGCGAGCGAGCAGCTCATTCCAGAATCTCGTCTTGTTCTCCCTCGGCGGAAAGAGAAGGAAAAAAGGTGGGAATTGATCTTGTAGTGAGTTTCCTCTCTTTCTCACACACACACACACACACACACACACACACACACACACACACGCACACACACACACACACACCGGGTGTAATGGAGTGGTTCCCCGGAGGTGCAGCAGGTGTAATGGAGGGCTGGTTAACCTCCGGATGGGAGAGGAAGCAGTGAACGGAAAGGTGGAGAACCGAAGAACCGAACCTGGAAAAAGAACAAAACTCCAGCTTTTCGAGGACCTTCATCCGTTCCACATCTGAGGTCCTCAGAGACGTTCCTCCAGGGTTCCTCATCCCAAGAACAGAGTAATGTCCGGAGTACATTAGCAGTATGTCGGCAGTACTTTGTATCAGGTAGTATTGGTAGCATGGTGTTAGCATGGTGTTAGCATGGTGTTAGCATGTCTGTCGTGTGTCAACAGTGTTTTGTAGTATGCTTGTGGTATCCGTTAGTATTGCTGTAGTATGTTGGTAGTAGTTTGGTGTATTTTGGTAGTATATTTGAGGTAAGTAAGCAGTATGTTTGTTGTATATCAACAGCATTTTGCAGTATATATTTGTAGTATATTTGTGATATCTGGTAGAATGTTTTTGTAGTACATTGGTATCATATTTGTAGTATGCTATAGTGTGTGGTGCCTGGTAGTATGTTTGTAGTATGTTAGCAGTATGTTGGTCGTACATAAGTAGTATGTAGGTAGTACATTGGTAATACATTAGTAGTGTATAGGTAGTACTTTGGTAGTATGTTGGTAGTACAAAAGTAGTATGTAGGTAGTACTTTGGTAGTATGTTGGTAGTACATAAGTATTATGTAGGTAGTACTTTGGTAGTATGTTGGTAGTACATAAGTATTATGTAGGTAGTACTTTGATAATACGTTGGTAGTACTTTGGTCGTATGTAGGTAGTACATAAGTAGTATGTAGGTAGTACTTTGGTAGTATGTTGGTAGTACTTTGGTAGTATGTTGGTAGTACATAAGTGGTATGTAGGTAGTACTTTGGTAGTATTTAGGTAGTACATAAGTAGTATGTAGGTAGTACTTTGGTAGTATGTAGGTAGTACATAAGTAGTATTTAGGTAGTACATAAGTAGTATTTAGGTAGTACATAAGTAGTATTTAGGTAGTACATAAGTAGTATGTAGGTAGTACATAAGTAGTATTTAGGTAGTACATAAGTAGTATGTAGGTAGTACATAAGTAGTACTGCGTGGTGTTCAGTGATGGTGAGATGATTGACAGATGGGCTCCACTGAGAACTTTAGTCTCCAAATGTTCTGGAAGTCAAGTCACACCTGGATGGGGGGGAGGGTTCTCCTGGGGTTCCCTGAGGGTGGGGGTTCTTCAAGGGGGAGGTTCTTCAAGGAGGAGGTTCTTCAAGGGGGAGGTTCTTCAAGGGGGAGGTTCTTCAAGGGGGAGGTTCTTCAAGGAGGAGGTTCTTCAAGGAGGAGGTTCTTCAAGGGGGAGGTTCTTCAAGGGGGAGGTTCTTCAAGGAGGAGGTTCCCCGAGGCATCAGATGTTCTCTGACGTGGAGTTTGGACCTCCTGCTCTGATCCAGTGAGTCATGAAGGCTGGAGGTGAACCCCGGAACTGATGCTCCTCTGGAGGGCGTGCACGTGAGACTCTGTGCACGTGACGTTGTTTGCTCCAGGCATCTCCGGCACTGAGTCACCTCCTGCACACCTCCAGAAGCTCCTGCACCTCTAGAAGCTCCCAAACCCAACAGTTGTAACAAACACTAACCAGTGGTCCAGAGGTCTTCTCGGCAGCTGGACCTCCAAATTCCAGTCTTTTTGAATGATGTCTATGTTTTTGTCCTCCTGATGAAACTCAGCAAAGGTCCAGGAGTTCCTTCAGAGAACCTGCCCTCCACCGCCAACGGAACCTGAAGGAACCTAAAGGAACCTGAAGCTCTGAGAAGGTGAGAAGGTTCTCTGAAAGATCAGGATTCTGATTCTGGAGGAGGAGGAAAACCACCACGAGCTGGAGAAGGTCAGCACCCAGTAGACACTGAGCCCCCCCGTGTGTGTGTGTGTGTGTGTCAGCAAAATGTGTGTGTGTGTGTGTGTGTGTGTGTGAGAGCGTGGATGTGTGTGTGTGTACATGCCATCTCTGCAAATATAAAGCCTCTTTCCGTTGGCACTCGATGAAAGGTGGAACAATCCTGGTGCGCGCAGACACACACACACACACACACACACACACACACACACACACACACACACACACACACACACACACACACACACACACACACACACACACCCTTATCAGCTTCTCTCCACATTAATTGAATGTTTGAAGGCCGGAGCGTCTTCCTATCAATGAGCTTTGATAATTGGATTTGAATTATATCACACACACACACACACACACACACACACACACACACACACACACACACACATTGTTCCTGCACTCAGGATCTGCCAATCAGATGTCTTCTGCAAATGCACGTGTCAACAGGAGCGTCCAATCAGAGCAAGGATGGTGGGCGGGGCCTTACCTGGGCACAGGACCAGAGGGGGCGGAGCCAGCGGCCGCGGGGGGCGGGGCTTGACGTGGGGGGAGGAGCCTGATGGTTCTGCATCTGCTGGACGTCAGGTGGGGTCGGACGCCCGAGGAGGAACCGAGGAACCGAGGAACATCAGCGTGGAACCCCCTCACCCGAGCCGAGCGGCGGCTCGTTTCCTGCTCGCCGATCTGAGTCCCAGAGTTCCCATGGCAGCCAGATGGTTGAGCTCGGAGTGTGAGTGTGTGTGTGTGTGTGTGTGTGTGTGTGTGTGTGTGTGCGCGGAGCAGCATGGATGCCAGGTGACATTTAGCGAGGAACTTGGCAACGATGGTAATTCTTCATCTGTAGTGTCCATATGAGGCTCCGGGGCCGCTAATAGAGAGCCAGAGGAGTGACACACACACACACACACACACACACACACACACACACACACTAACACACACACGGGTGTAAGAGCTGGAAAAGGACCAGGTTGAGAATCACTCTCTGAGCAAAACTGGATTTTTAATTAAATTGTTTGCTACAAGTTTAGCGATATAGCTTCTGTTCATCTGTGCTTAGCGCACACACACACACACACACACACACACACACACACACACACACACACACACACACACACACACACACACACACACACACACACACACACACACACACACACACACACAGTCTGATGCCCAGTTTTGTCCAAATCCAGATAAGATGAAAAAACAGCCAGATAGTCAGAGACAGGTGAGTGTGTGTGTGTGTGTGTGTGTGTGTGTGTGTGTGTGTTTGAGAGAGGAGTCCAAGTCTTTGCTGTGTGTTTGCGCTTGTGTTTAAATTAAGTGAAGGTGTGTGTGGGTGTGTCAGGTTTGTGTGTATATAAGGTGTGTGTTTGTGTTAGGTGTGTGTGTGTGTGGGGTCTATAAAAAAGGTATCTGGTGTGTGAGGTGTGTGTTTATATTAGGTCTTTTGCTAGGTGTGTTTGTTTTATGTATGTGTGCGTGTGTGTGTGTGCGTGTGTGTCCAGTGAATGTTTATAATTGGTGTGTGTTTATATTAGAGATGTGTGTTTTTCTAGGTGTGTTTGTCTAGTGTGTGTGTGTGTGTGTGTGTGTCTGTGAGGTGAACATTTCATGTGGTTGTGTGTGAGAATTTTAGCTGTGTGTGTTTTCATGTCTGTGTCAAGTGTGTGCCTGTTCATCCAGTTGTGTGTGTGTGTGTGTGTGTGTGTGTGTGTGTGTGTGTGTGTTGCAGTGAGATGGATAGGAGTGTGAGTGTTGCTGAACCTGAAGCAGTTGCCATGATGTTTTCCATCCCATAATACTCCATATCTGTGGATGCAGCCTGTCTGTCAGCGGAGGGGGCGGGACTGGAGGGCGGCCATATTTGTAGTCCTCTACACCAGCCAGCCAGGTGAGAGGCCTCTGGTGGTGACACCAGGAACACAGGATGGAGAAGGTGGAGAAGATGGAGGTGGAGAAGGTGGAGAAGATGGAGAAGAGTCCCCTGGTTCTGATTGGGCTGAAGTCCCGGGGGTTCTGATCAGAGGTATTGATCTCCAGTCTGCTCCGGGGACTCGGTCGGCCGATCAGATGATCAATAACATGTCACTCTCAGCCCCTGCCGAGCTCCTGGAGATCAACGCGATCTCCCAGACCTGATCTCCTCCAGGAGGCCAAGTTTAGAAATGATTTCCAAGTCCAACCTGATCTCCAGGACATCCACCTGAACTCCTCCAGAAGTTCTGCATGTCCTTCAGCAGACCAGCCTGATCTCATCAACCTGATCTCCTCCAGGAGGTCCACCCCATCTCCAGGACATCCACCTGATCTCCTGAGGGAGTTCTACGTGATCTCCAGATCATCCACCTGATCATCTACACTTCTCCAGGAGGTCAACGTTCAAAATGATCTCCAGGAGACCCAGCTTGGTCCTCCTCCATCCTCCAGGAGGGAACCAGGTTGGACTCCTGATGTCAAACTTAAAACACACGGAGTAAAACCAAGGAGACCTGACACACACACACACACACACACACACACACACACACACACACACACACACACACACACACACACACACACACACACACACACACACACACACACACACACACCTTGCAACCTGACGGCTCACAGTAGGTGATGAAAAAAACATGTAATGCATCTCAGAGCAGCCTTTGGCTTCCCCCGTGTGTGTGTGTGTGTGTGTGTGTGTGTGTGTGTGTGTGTTTTCCAGGTGAGAAGGTGAGGGGCGGGGCTTAACCACTTTGTAGCTCGGGGTAACCGTAGCAACACTGGCTAACCATATTAGCTCTGGCTCACCTTTAGTCTTTATTACTGCAGGGGAGAATCAACTATATTATATTATAATTATTATTACTGTATTGTATTATTATTATTATCATATTATTATGGTTTTAATTTCTTATGACTATGATTATTATTTTCATTAATAAACACCTTGCTGACTCCCAGGCTTTTTTTCTTTAATGTCATAAAAGAAATGAAAGAAATAAACCTGAAATCAATTATATAATAATAACAACAATAATAATGATGATAGAATAAATGGCTGAAACTATTTTTGACAGAGGTATTTTTTTAATTTCCTAAAATCTGTTATGATGCATATTTCCCTGGTCTTACCTTTAACCAACTAACTAACTAGCTTGATCCCGATCAATAACTGATATCACCTATTGATCCGCTGCCGGCTCCCAATCAGCGCCTGCTTAGCATTCCGCTAACGGGCCGAAGAAAACCAGGGTCAAGTGGAGTGGAGACAGGCTCCGCCCCCTCGTGCAGTCGAGGAGTGTGTGTGTGTGTGTGTGAGAGAGTGTGTGTGTTCTTGTGTGTATGTGAGTGTGTGTGTGTGTGGGGGGGTGATAGGCAGACAGATGGACGATCCAGGAGGCGTCACGGCTGATTGGCTCGCCATCAAACTGAAATGATGGCGGCCGGGGGAGTGAGTGTGTGTGTGTGTGTGTGTGTGTGAGTGTGTGTGTGTGTGTGTGTGAGGGCGGGGGGATCACGGCCCATTTGTTATCTAGAACCACTTCAGGTTAATGGAGACGGAGAATGAAGATGGTGGTGATTGACAGGCAGGGTGGAAGTGGGGGGGCATGCGGCGCCGCAGATGGCCGTCCCGCCTCCATGGCGACGGGACGGGCGCCAGCGCGGGCTCACGGCTAGCGGCGATGCCGTCACCGCCGCCATGATTCATTCGTACCTTTAACCCTCGGCGCCGTCCCTCCCTCTCCTGTACTTCCTGTCCGCGGCCTCGCTCGTCCACCTTCCACGCCGGTTGCCAGGCAACAACAACAAACCAGGAACAGGAAGTGGCTGGGAACAAAGGGAGGAGGAGCTTAACAAAGGGATGCCATTTTGCTAGCATGCTAATACAGCCAGCGTAAGAGTTAGCGATCATCTTTTAGCAATGCTACTTCAACAACAACAACAACAAATATATTTAAATGATGTCATCCTTTGTTTACAGCTAGCATCCGACCTTCTGGTCAACGCTAGCATATCGTTAGCATTTCAGTAAAAAACAAAAAGCCCTTTGATTGAAATCGCGACAGCAACCGTGTCCATAGCCGCACATTTGTTCAGATGCTAACGCAGCTGATATCCCTACGCTTACGTTCACAGAATGATGCTAGCAGCTATTGTTAGCATCATCCATGTGACGGGTACGAGCACCACCTGTTCTCCATCCACCCTGGAGAACCTGGCTCTGAAGCACAGACACGGGATGCTAACACGACATCGCTACAAGGCTTATTTAGCATAGCATTCCGAGTTTGAAGTTATAAAGCGACATGTCCCACTTGCTGCCGCCAAAGTAGCTGCAAGCTAGCAGGTTAGCAGTTTGCTAGCTGTCAGCCCCTACATGAAATATGTCCGCTGACTTCTGACAGGTTTTAAAAAGTACTTCTCAGGTATTTGGTCGCGTACTTCGTGGTACCGCAGGAGTCTTTTCCGTTCCGTCATTGATTTTCCCCGCGATGCGTTCAAGTGCTACCTGGAATCGGGGCGCTCCGTCCCCCGACGTTCGGCCGAGCCGGGATGAAGGAAACACTCCCGGGTACTAATACTCTTCATTACTTAGCAAATACTGCAGTATTTGAGAGAGTACTGCAGTCTTTGGAACAATGGCAGCGTTCCGCGTGGAGGGTTCTGCAGCGGCTTCCTCAAATAACTGTGTAAAATATTTATCCCACAGGACACACACACACTCACACACACACACACACACACACGTTTCGTCGCTGGTTGCCATGGGAACGACGGAACATGGAAACGCGGCCGCACGCCACGGAGCGAGGCCACGCATACGACGGGGAACACGGAGAACCCGGGGAAAAGGAAGCG